>NC_061105.1:46001684-46007370 GCF_015104395.2 Macrobrachium nipponense | reverse complement strand
GACTTGTGTACTCCCTTCCTCTCCTACTCCTTGTCTGCAAAACATAATGAGCAGGTACCGGGGGCCGGTTGGTTATTTCAACAGATGTACACAAATTGCTTCCTTTAAGAAAATAGTTTCTCGTTACAGGGATGAATTGCAGGCTAAGATTACCATATATGAATGTCTGTTTACTGTAGTACAACACACACACACACACACAGAAAGAGGAGAGAGAGAGAGGAGACGAGAGAGAGAAGAGAAAAAAGGGAGAGAGAGAGAGAGAGAGAGAGAGAGAGAGAGAGAGAGAGATCTAAATGTTGAATAAGCAAACCGACCTGCTAAGGATAAGTTTTTTTCCCTAGATTATATATTAAATCTGACTGAACTGCAATATATACATCCATCCTAAAGCCCTCTCTCTCTCTCTCTCTCTCTCTCTCTCTCTCTCTCTCTCTCTCTCTCTCTCTCTCTCAAAGATGAAATGCTCTTTAATTACAGATGAAAGACCAGCATATTAAATGGCCTTTGGCGTCAGAGGTCCTTGTGCTGTGAAAGGGAGGCTGAGGTTTTGATTTGATTTCAAATGATATATTAATTCTTGAAATCATTTTGCAGATTAGAAGAGATTCTGAAGCCAGGAAATATTATAGCCTGCAGGTACTTACTCCCTTCTCATTCATTTCATTCGAAATTTCGTAAACTTTCAATATTTCTTTCCTTTCCATTTTACTTATTCTCGTCACACTCATCATATCTTTGGGAAATTAAGAGACACAAAACCTTTCTTATCTCTTCGGGCAGCCAAACTTTGACTTCTGTCAGAGGAGGAAATGTCAGGTTCGTTCCAGTTTCAGATATGACAATTTTATTTTCACTTAGGAACGAAATATTCAAAGAATGAGGGAGACTACTTTCATCAAACACATCATAGTCATCATCATTATGAGCTTTATCACAATAACCATCACCTTCATTACGCAATTGATCACCGAAATAAAAATAAATTTTTAAATCTATAGTAAAGAGAATCAGAATAATCACTATTACCTGAACACTGTGTTCATAATAATATAACCATAATAGACCTTTACACAATTAATTCTTAGTTTCTCGAATAGACTGATTACTGTAAAGAAAAACCCACCGTCCTTTGCACCCAAGGAATTGAGAAGTGGCTTTAAGTGACGTGTTGCATACGATGGTCTTTTCATTTGCTGAAGAATTGAACTGATGTTGTTCAGTGCTCGGAAAAATCGACAGACAGACAGACTGACGGACTGACAGGCAGCGGGAGAGATCCATATTTATTAGGAGGATTGAGGATGGGTATTTGAGAGAGAGAGAGAGAGAGAGAGAGAGAGAGAGAGAGATGATGATGATGATGATGATGATATTGGGTCAGAAATAAGCGACATGATTAGAGAGCGATAAAGCAAAACACAAACTTGAAATAGAGGGAAAAGTTGCGTTCATCAGAGACATGAGGAATGGCTATTGAAATGATCAAATATGGACAAAGGTATATTTGTGGATATTAATTCATTTGTATATTATAGATTATCAAGTCCGGTGAGGTACCACGCCTGTGTTATTATTCCTGACGATAGATAGACTTCTGCCAAAGAAACACAGAACAGTTCACCTTGTAAGCTTTCTTGTTAGAGGAGAGATAATAATGAATGATGCAGACAGTCTCCTCGTCACTTCAGGAAAGATACACAACCAAATCATTGATTACAGCGACATGGCTTCATGTAATTCATTTCATTTATTATGAAAAGAAAATGAAATATGTTTTCAGGGCGAGACTTATTATGGTTAACTTCTGAGACTTTGTATTGGTTTAGCATTATTTGTTACAGGCCTATTAACCCGGTAGCTATCTGTTCAGCTCATACTAAAAATCCGTAAAGATTCAACTGTTACTGAAATTCCATCTAGACATTTTGGTATTCCACGCATACAAAATATTACTACTGGTCTGCTGTGTCTTACAGAATTGCTCGTTAGAAGGGGAAAATTATTTTTTATTTCGAAAGCTGTTGGTCTGCTGAAGTGCTGCCAAAGTCAGACAAAATTATATGTAATATGAGTAACAAAAACAATGGAGTAAAACTGTGAAAGCTGCTAGTGCTATTCCTCTTAAAATGAAGGATGTTTTAGAAATCAAGAAACACGAAAGAAGAAAGAATATTCCATCATTTCCAGGGACTGGGTCCATAATAGTTTGGAGCAAATGAAGTACCTATATAATCAGTTATGTTCGCGAAGCCGAAGTTAGGCCGTTAATGATAGACATTTGAGGTAACTCGCTAGAGTGAAGAAATCTCTTACCATGGGTTAATGGTTTATGCTTAGAGTTATTTCATTTAGGAAAATAGAGGCTTAATCAGCTTCTTTCTCTCGACTGTTCCTCATCTGTATCTCTTTTAAAAAGTCCGTGATAACACCCACAACTAGAATCACGGAGATATTTTAACCAGCCGTTGTTGTACTTAGCAAGAGATTGTTGCAATCTTTGTATATATTTTCAGTTACTGTTTTCATGATTGATATCCTGGGTAATTCTACAGACCAGTGAGACGATAAAACCATCAATTTTATTTTTCATAAATATTTCAAAGACTAGAGGCTCTTGCCGTAGTCAAAGTGATCTCTGAACAAACAGGTGATTGATTCCATTGTTTCACAACATTGTAATAAATATAATGAGTTGTGTAGCACAAGAGGAAATATGAATACGAACGTCGAAGCCATATTGCTCCTCTCTCAGTGAATCAACTGAGAGACTTTCAAGGTCTATCGCCAATCACGATTCAATTCAAAGATATTTGACGTCATCCCAGATTAAATAAAAAAACGACTAATTGCCTTCAATATTACAAAACGATTAAGGTTCTGATGTTTTGATATCATACTCACGGTTTTCATTTATTTCAGGAAAAAACATAAGGCGTTACCAGACAACGATAGGAGAAACAGGTAAGTCAGTACTAATTTATAAGTTTTGGTAATAAGCAGCTATATTTAACCATAAAAACACATAAGGAACACAAACAACAAACGATCACTGTTATAAACAGGACACACACACGCACATACAGATTCGCGTCCCGAAGCCACAGAATTATGAAAGAGAACATTTTCTATGAATTCAGTATAAATTTAATAATGATCAAGAAGACCCATTGTAGGTGCGACAGGTGATGCAACCGATCAGTCAGCTCAGTGGCACCCTCACAAAGGCTCCATTCAGATAACAACTGATGTGACGTTCTTTTATTATTTTTCCATTCGGCGAATTCGATTGTTGATATAAACACGCACAGCTCCCATAAGGCTCAGGAAGGACGCTCGAGGTCACGCACGAGCGGAGATCCGTTGCCAAGATAATCCCTTTCGTGTACTACTATTAATACAACGAGCGTGTTTACGTCAATCATCGTTTGGATTTCTTTTGTGATGTCTCTTGTGTTGGGCTGAAATAAACCAAAATTAAGATAAATTACGCTAGTAATTTATCTTAATTTTAAGAGCAAGTATGATTCTGTTACCTTCGTCATTTCTGTCACTGTAACAATGAGCTCTCTCATCTCCTCCAAGTCGTCTACGTAGACTTGAGCAATTCTCCAAATTGCACGAGCTTGCGAGAACACACGTTATTGTAAAGGCATTTGTTTCCATTGGACAAGACGCTCAAATTACTGTTGATAGCAGCAGTGCCCCCACCCCATCCCTCCGCCTCTCCTCACTCTCCCTTTCCTCCCTCTCCCACTCATCTCAATTCGGTAGAAAGGCCCAGCAAAGTACAATTTATCTGACAAGGCATTCGGAAGATCGTCGTTTGATAGTCCTCTCCCTCCTTCCTTTCGTGTTATGTATAGTCTGTCCGTATTTGCTCTTGGGTGTAGTGCTTTGTGTATTGATCATTTGTTCCTGGTTTTCTGATCTATGCTGCGGAGTTCTGCCTTCGTCCATTCCACTATCCGCGTGTATGATTACTGGCATGCCATGTGTCTATGGCCTTTTTATCATTAATTTCCACGTTGAGTTTTGACTTGAGTATCGCCTTGAGTCTCTGCATATATTCTTTCCTGATCGTGTCCTTCATCTCTTGGTGTTTTATATCCTCCTCCTTCCATTATTCCCAGGTATTTGTATCTGTCTCATCTATGTGTTTGATGTTGCTCCCATCTGGTAGCTTTATTTATCCCTTCAGTTCTCGTTACTTTGCCTTTTTTATTATTATTATTATTATTATTAATTATTATTATTATTATTATTATTATTATTATTATTATTATTATTATTATTATTATATTATTATTATTATAAACCTGGCTTTAAATGCTATTCAAATTAACTTGTCTTAAGGAAATATAAGAGGTAATATCAAACGACGATCTTGCGAATACCTGTCAGAGAAATTGTACTTTGCTGGGCCTTTGTACCGAATTAAGATGACTGGGGGAGGGAGGGGGAGGGAGAGTGAGGAGGGAGGGGGAGGGGGGATGGGGGGGGGATGGGGGGGAAGGGGTTGGAGGGAACACGACTCCTATCAACAGTAATTTGAGCGTCTTGTCCAATGGAAACAAATGACTTTACAATAACGTGTGTTCTCGCAAGCTCGTGCAATTTGGAGAATTGCTCAAGTCTACGTAGACGACTTGGAGGAGATGAGAGAGCTCATTGTTACAGTGACAGAAATGACGAAGGTAACAGAATCATACTTGCTCTTATTATATCGGTTCTGGGAAACAAGTAACTACAAGTGAATTTTTTTCAATCTCTTTATGGTGAGTAATGAATTTGTCCTTTTTTTTTCATTCCCTTTTTATATTAAAGAAAAATAAACAAAACTATACTGACAGCTTTTCTGTCAAAGGCTGTTTGACCTTTAGAATAACCGTTCATCTGCTGTAGAAGTGTCGGTTTTAACTCGTGTAAATATATTCTCTGAGGGAGGAAGATTCAAGGGACTCCTGATTACAAAATTCTTTTTGGAACTTCCTTGGAGAACAGTTACGATTTATTACTCCCTTGGAATATTCCTCATTTCTGAGGAGAGAGAGAGAGAGAGAGAGAGAGAGAGAGAGAGAGAGAGAGAGAGAGAGAGAGAGAGAGAGGCGTAACCTGACTGAGGAACTTTTAATGAAATGAATCACACAATGTGTATAATTCACGATGCATTCGATCTGAATTGATCACCTAAGAATTCTTTGCACAATGTTGCCTAGTCACTTTCAATTTCTTCTTTCTTTGATTCAGCTGTTCAACTCATTTTGCGCATTTAGTGTTACAGTGTTAATTGATTCTGTTTCTAATTTTTTTTCTTATTCAGATGCTAAAAAGCAAATGAGCAATGAGAGAGCATCTCTAGACTTTAATGGGCGTGAGCCGTAGACCACTGCCAACGTTTGGACCTCTCTCTCTCTCTCTCTCTCTCTCTCTCTCCTCTCTCTCTCTCTCTCTCTCGTATATGTTGATTCTCACCGCCCTTTGTAGAAAACTTCATTGAAAATCATGAAAATACATCTTAAATAAAAGTCTACCAATTCAGCAAAATGAAGAAAAAAAGGGCAACTTAAGAAATGACGGGAAGTATTCAAGCCCCATAGTTAAAGTGGCCTTGAGCATACTTGAGATTATTGCTCCCTTGGATCCTCAGTGTTTGCCTCTGATATCAGATACTGTTTCGAGGGTC
>NC_061105.1:45941684-45989184 GCF_015104395.2 Macrobrachium nipponense | reverse complement strand
TATATATATATATATATATATATATGTATGTATCTCTCTCTCTCTCTCTCTCTCTCTCTCTCTCTCTCTCTCTCTCTCTCTCTCTCTCTACTATTTTATCAGTTGTTCTGGACCTCATTCCCAAAATGTTCGAAAGCGTTCTGAGGTTAATGTCGTTATTTGAGTCAAAATGCTAATATGCAACTCCCTTCTAAAGGTATTCGGGATTAAGGTAATGATTGGTATTTATAAAATCTATTTTTGGATGTGATATATTCTATCGTATATTCAACCGGACATTTCCAATTCCCTTTTGAAGCTGAAGTGACGTCTGCCTTTCTCATGCTTTGTCGAAATAAAATATATATAAATAAATGTGATCAATATGTTTATGGACCGTTGAGGAATATTAAGGAAATTTTCTAAGTATTCAAGTGTTCATTAATACATGTAGCGCAATACACTAAACTGACAAAAACCCATTTTTGCCACTGTTATTTTTGTTATTTTTCTCTACAGTTATGGTTGTCTATTCAGACGGTATCCAAGACCTCTCTCTCTCTCTCTCTCTCTCTCTCTCTCTCTCTCTCTCTCTCTCTCTCTCTCTTCAAGTATCAGGAAATAGCAAATAATCTTAACGGAGGAAAGAATTCAGTTAGTGGTGTCGTATACCTAAAGAATATTTAGAACAATATCTCATAAAAGGAATCAGAGGTGAATTATAGTTCCATTAAATATCTCGATGAAATCATTTTCTCAGAGGATGTTAATTTGAGAATGTCCATAATTTCGTTAAAAGAAACTTTAATTGGAATTAGTTCTTCCCATAAAGTTCTTATTTTAAGTTTTTTATTGTTTCTGTAAAATTTAATGGAAAATAGACAATGTATAAAAAAAGGACTTTTTTTCTTTTAATCTGTGGGCCTCTGTATAATTGCGTAAGAGTGTATAGAATTACTTTATATTACGCAAAGTAGTTTAGTGTATTGCGCTACATGTATTGATGAACAGTTTAATACTTAGAAAATTTCCTTAATATTCTTCAACGGTCCATAAATATGTTGATCACATTTCGTCAAAAAAATTTTGTTTATGAGGAAATCAGTGTTACAAATCCTTCTGGGAAATAGACAAATTTGTCAGTAATTAGCTTCCTCTGTCTTTATTTTTTTTTTCCTTTTTATTCTTCGGTCCAACGGTCCAAATTCTCTCTCTCTCTCTCTCTCTCTCTCTCTCTCTCTCCTCTCTCTCTCTCTCTCTCTCTCTCTCCTCGTGAAGCCGTGTAAATAATCATATTCATAAGCCCAAATTACCTGTGATACGAAAGCGAATAGAACTAATTTAATACTTGAGATGGTTCGTAGCTGCTAGTGATTCCAAACACTAATTAGATTTGTGATTGTTGGAGCGGTACAGGTCCGTCTGAATTTTATGTAATTTAATGACTTAAAAGTCTGTGTGAATCTAGAAAGGAGGGGGAATATGATTATGATTTTAATAATCATGGGTACGCTAATTTCGAAGAAAAAAAATAGCGTTTGGATCCTTTGTGAAAGTTACCACCAGCATAGTGCTTTTAAATGATCATCTTATATCTGTACAGTAGCCCACAGTAATAAAGTATATCTAAAGTGACCTACGGTAATAAGGAATCATCTCATATTTCTCCAATGACGTATAGTTATTAAGAATAGACTATATTTCTACAATGACCCTTAGTCATATACTCAAATGGTTTATGTAAATTTGAAGAGTATTAATATGACTCTTAATACTATCGTGAGACAGAAATATACCAGCAAAAGTATTATGATTTTTTCTCTAGATTTGCAGGACATTTTAATTTGATGAATGTTTTTTGCTATCTGGCCAACTATTGTTAGATTGTTTGAAGTCATCACAATGACTACAACAAGTTCAGAATCTTATTCTGAAGCGAAACGAATCCGTTGAAGGAAAGGAACGAGGCCACGGGGATACTTTAGGAACAGAAAATGAAACAGACACGAGCAGCGTTTTGTTGTGAATGGCCAAGAAAAGATGCGAGGCAGGGGACCATATGAATACTAAAAACTTTAGGTGAATAAATTGATGAATGAATGAATGACATGTCACTACTTTTAGAAATGTTAAATAATATATATCAGAAGATTTTCGTTGCTTTGCGCATCGGTACTACGCGGGTAATGAGGTTTTTTTCAATCTAACATATGAAAAGTTTGTGAATTCAAAGTATGAATACAATTGTATAAAGCATAATGATTCATTCAGTTGAATTCTGTGATGCCCAATATTCCGTCTCATGGAGAAAGGGGAGAAAAGGGCTATTGAATACAAATTAGCTGAAATTTAGAAAAATAATTAATTGCCTCCAATTCAATATCATTATCCTTATCACTGTAACGCCATTATTTGATTTACTGTAATTAGCTCAATCCGTCGCTAACGAGTCTATATTTTTTTTCCTTTTTTGCTAAAATGTTCTCTATGATGCTCAACACTGAAGTCTATTTTTCAAAGAGAGCATTTCTATGATTAATTCACGGCAGTTAAGCCTACATATGTGGCGCTCGACGTCCCACAACTGTTATTAATTATTATGATATATATTCGGTGCGAGATGGACTGCAGTGTTTTCGTTTATGTTCTAATCATTCATTTTTCGAAGGAGAGAGAGAGAGAGAGAGAGAGAGAGAGGAATTTTTTTTTTTATTGGATAACCCTGTACTGTATCACACTAAATTTAGTCTGTATTTTGTATTTGATGATTTCGGGTTAAATTCGCCAGGAGCTTCCATAACATTGGCCATACAAGGGGACGTATTTAGCAGTGATAAGGGGCTTTACAAAGACCGTCGGTCTTCAGAGAGTTTAAAAACAAATGATGAACGAGGGAGCTTCAAACTGACCTTTGAGCGCCTCATCAAAAAACAAACACAAAAGTATGAAAACCAAACAAAAGCTAAATATTATTGAGTAAGGGATGGCGTCCTCTTATGTCAAAGATATGGAGGCAAGTCGGGTGTCGTATCCTGATATCGTATTGCGTGGTTCTCTTGATGAACTCGTGGCCTGATGAGGTCATTCAATCCCCAATGTTGGTAGGAATCTGATATCTGGTAATTTCCCGAAATGCGCCAAGTGATCATTTTCAGTCATCCTGTTCATAAAACATCGATTTTGTACTCACCGTAGGGGGTTAGTGCCGTCATTGGACCTCATGCGGTGCACCGTAGGCATTACTCAAGGTTCTTTGCAGCATGCCTTCGGCCCCTAGCTGCAACCACTTTCGTTCCTTTTACTGCACCTCCTTTCATATTCTCTTTCTTCATCTTACTTTCCACCCTCTCCTAACACGTGATTCATAGCGCAACCGTTGCGAGGTTTTCCTCCTGTTACACCTTTCAAACCTTTTACTGTCAGCTTCCATTTCAGCGCTGAATGACCTCTCAGGTTCCAATCCTTGGCCTTTGGCCTAAATTCTTGATACTATCGTCTATCTATCAATTTTGTATTATGTTCCTCACACGACGTCTTCTCCAGTTGTCATTCTCTAAAATGTTCTCTCGCAGTATTTGCAGAATTACGGATTATGATGAGAAATTCAGCTACGAATTAATAATATAAGTAAACTTCTCTTTATCGAACGAGCTGCGTGCGTTATGACCAAAGGATAAGAGCTTGGCAAATCAGATTAAATTAATTTCCAGAACAGGTCTTCTTGGGATCTAACTGTAATTTTATTCAACTATAAACTTCGAATGATTATTGTTTCAAGTGTCAGATGTTAATTGCATTACACGTGGCTTCGTTTGAGGCTTCACGGGAATTACGGGATATTCAAACAAGGCGATATCGTGTCCCCTGTCTAATGAAATGGAATGTCTGATCCAGACTTTTAATTAATCTTGGTCGACCCAGCATCTCCTCTCGAATTCAGGCAGCAGAGTTTTGAAATTGATCAAGATTCTATGTGGCTGATTTACTGAATTCTTTTTCGAGCTGTAATTAATATAGAGGTGAGACATTTCTATTTCGTATTTGATTGAAATATCAGGTTTATTGGTTTAAAGGCTCTCCCAGACATCCGATGTGTAATTATTTTTCATGAAGTATCTTGGTGTGTGTTTCTTTGTATGTTCTTGTGCGCGTGTTTACTTGTTTACCTGTTCACAGTTAATTAGATCTTCAAAGAATTTTGGAAGTATTAACTCAATTGGAATCCGGAGGATTACCTAAAACAAAAAGACTGTCTGGTAGGCGAATCTGTTTAACAGCATCTTGAGACTTCAGGGAAATTTGACTGAACATCATAATATTCCGAAGATATTTAACCACCAAAGTTCGGCATAAAACAAGAGGAAGGAGAAAGCCAAGTGGTTTTGGCCAGGTGGCTTTCAAACGAGAAGGTTCTGAATGTTGGATATATTTTATATGAACCCGATAAATACACATTTCTCTGGTTTATCTTCAACAAACTGTCCCAAAATAAACAGAGAAGGAGAGAGACTCTATAGCCGTGTCTTTTTGTGTCCGTATATTTCAGAGAGAGAGAGAGAGAGAGAGAGAGAGGAGAGAGAGAGAGATTAGAGAGAGAATTCCCACCTCATCCCATAGTCAAATCAACTTACCACTCCCACAATGCAATTCAGGGTCAGAACCGAAAGGGAAACTGTCGGATTCTCATGTTTATTCAGACCTGACGTCATTCTCTTAATGCTGACTCTTCCTTCCTGGGCTGGACTCTGCGTTTCATTGATCATCTTTTATTCGGAATATTCGTTGATAGTGTTGAGCCTATATTCCACATATATCCCGGAATTATTATCATTAATAATATATTATTTTAACATAAGAAGAAAGCTTGGTAACCTTTCCTTTCTTTAAATTTTAGAATTCCTTACGTATATATTTTTATTATTCTCCATATCTCCTTTTCTAAATACCTCGTCTTTACCCAGTTTTGCTTCCCTAATTTGATAATTTTAGCTAATTAGATATTTTCTAGATTGGCAAATTTTCCTCTGTCATGTTCAATTTCTCTCTCTCTCTCTCTCTCTCTCTCTCTCTCTCTCTCTGTATGTATATGTATGTATGTGTAATATAAGACTTTTACGATAATCATGTTCAAATAATTAAAACAGAAAAAAACTCAGACGTGTCAGAGTAAATAGCAGGTGTAACACTGGCCCTTGAATCAAACAGCTGATTGCTTGAGCACCATTAACCATAAGAATTCGCGTACAAGGCGTGATGGAAGAGAGAAACATTTAATATTTCAGTGTTTTGCTGATTGAAGTTTTGTATTTTCCTGGCATATAATTTCGATGGAAATAAGCGCTAAAATATAATAAAACATAATAATAGTAGGGAAGTAGACCTTCTTTTAAACAACTTCTGTTGAAAATAATGGGTGATTCAGTCGCATTAATTTTATACAGGACTTCCCAGTCCTCCTTTATCCTATATATTTCAGTATTGCTTGCCAGTCTAAGCAGTACTGAAGAATTAACAATAAGGAGGCTTGAGAAAGTCCTGTATAACATTAACGCAACTGAATCGGCCATTATTTTCAACAGAAACAATAATATTAATGGGAAAAGTCAGTTAGATTTCAGCTCCAAAATATAATGAGGAAAAGGAACCGTTTTTCGAAATTCGCGTGAGAGTTCCAGTGACGAACAATGGGGAGTGTCCCGAGTTAATTAGCCAGTTGCCTCATTACAACACTTCCACCTCTACTTTTGTTGCGGAATTTTCCTGTAATTGTAGCCCGGGTTGATGGTTAGTGGAAACTTTACGGAATTTGTTCAACCTTACCTTCCCCCCCCCCCCCCCTCTCTCTCTCTCTCTCTCTCTCTCTCTCTCTCTCTCTCTCTCTCTCTCTCTCTCAGCTGGAACTTTCACAAATGATTATGACCCAAGAAACATATGCGAAAAATGTTTTCGAATACATAGTCAGTTTGATTGCCAGAGACAGCAGGTCTGTACCATAACAATATCTTTGATATGAGACCGAGCTTATTATTTTTCATCACAACATATATAACCTATATCAAAGAAACAAATCTCTGACTGACATGGGGAACGAACCTTGGTCTCCAGAGTGACAAGCCAAGGTAGTATATATTGACTGAGCTACCAAGGTCATAAAAGAGGTTGGACCCTAAATACTCCGTTCATGAGGTTTTTCCTGGCCAGGTTTCTGAAGCCGAATATAACAATGAATTTTTCCCTCCATCCCGACACATTAACGAGGCAGTCGGTAACATTTCATTCGAATTACTCCTTCACTATGAAGTATATAATAATAATAATTATAATAATAATAATCATACTATAATAGGCGTAATGTCTGTCTGTCTGTCATTCAATCACGGCCAAATGGCTGGTCAGATGGGCATGAAACTTGGCAGGGTTATGGTGGAACCCCTAAGATGGTTTGTAATGGGGTTTCATCCAACCTACCCCCCTCCTTTGTACGGTAGGGTGAGAAGGGATTCCCTGAAACGGAGCTGTTTCTGGCCGTGAAACGAGGCTGGTTATTCCCGTAGACTTAGTTACTTTACGAATTTTCGTACATAATTTCTGTACAACTTCCCTGGAGAAAGTCGCGAATATTTCAGCTCGGACACAATAGAAGATGAGAATTATCATCAATATCCGCAAGATTTTTTGAATAACTTAAATCCATCGGGACTGCTAGTGCACAAAATAACGCTGAAGAAGTACTGCCCGGTAATATTGCTTCGGAATTTCGATCCTGCCAATGGACATTGCAACAGAACGAGGTACACCGTTATGAAGGACTAAAACTCCCTACGGTTCAGCGAAGCAGTAAGTGATAGCGGAATGGGCCGGCCCTTCATCACCCGGAACCGGCAAATAGTCTGTTCACCATTCCCCGGATTCCTCTGCACCTGCCTTCGGACAACCAGTTTCCGTTCCAGTTACGGCACAGGCAGTTTCCCATCAACCTGGCCTTCTCATTCACTGCAAACAAGTCGCAGGGCCAGACTTTGGATCGTGTTGGTGTGTTTCTGCCGTCACCCATGTTCACGCATGGCCAACTGTATGTGGCGATGAGCAGAGCAACTGACTCTGCCAACTTGAAATTAAGCTGTGGACAAACTGATGATATTGTGTACAAAGAGGTTCTGTAGTAGGTATGTATAAAAATCGCCCTTATTTTAATGTTGCTGAACAAATAGTACATATAAATTTTTCACTTCTGCACCCGTATTTTATCACCCATCGTAGATGGGTAAGTTTGCTAGTAATAATAATAATAATAATAATAATAATAATAATAATAATAATAATAATAATAATAATAGTAACAAATCCTTAGGTACCCTATGGAGTACTTAGGTATCGCCTTGGCCTGCCGCTCGGAGGACCGCGGTTCGTTTCCAATGTGTAAAAATAAAAAAAAAATTAAAATATGCATATATTTACATTATATATATACATTATAATTATATATATATAGATAGAGAGAGAGAGAGAGAGAGAGAGAGAGAGAGAGAGAGAGAGGGGGGGGGGAATATTGCTCACGCATGTGTAAAAGAAGAGAGAAAAGTCTGAAAGGAGACGAGACAATAGGTAAACACGGGAGAGAGAGACCTTCATTCATTTTTCAGAAAATCTGCATCAGAATATTGGAGGCATAAAAGGACCATTATTCAGCTTCTCTCTTTTCACTTGGAAGGAAACTTCGAGAACAGTCGAGGTCCATTTTTCCCAGAAAATCATGACTGAGAAAAAAAAACACTTTCTCTTCTTTTGTTGGACCTCGTTTGGTGCAGTCTTATTAGAAAAAAAATCATTTGTATCAATTTGACGTCATTATGCTGACAAACACACACTCTCTCTCTCTCTCTCTCTCTCTCTCTCTCTCTCTCTCTCTCTCTCTCTCTCTCTGAAATTACTTTGCAGAGTAAACAAGCATTATGCGTGGGTGCATGTCAAGTAAAATACAGGTAGTATACCGCATCCCTCAACTCACCAGTTCCTATCTCATTAATTATGCATCATTAAACAAACAAATGACGCTGTTGCATTTTCGTACTTCTGTATAATTAGGTGTTCGTTGCCTGAAATTCAGTGGATGAGACTGAAATATGGATGCAGTATTCATGCTGCTCAAATCAGAATTCAGTTTCGGTGTTTTCACGTAAAGTCAGCCGCGACGGAGAGCTCCTGACTATTTCTAATCTGACTGACTCTGAGGATATGAGAAAAAGCAGTTATAAGACTGAGGTTATTATCAGTCAGGACAGAAGGAAGAGGGGTAAGAGTTTCCCGTTTTGTTAGCATTAAAAAAAAAAATCCACCAAAACTAGAAATATGGAGGCGATTAGCACAGTATCTAACTAATTATTCTGCAAAGACGCAACCACAATATTATAAAGATTTTTTATTTATATTTTTGCATGCAATAACTTGCAAAACCAGAGAACTGTGACTGAAATTACCCAGGGCACAATTGAGCGGCTCCAACTCATCAAAGCCGACAAATTGAACTGGGTAGTTCGGCCATTCAGTCTAGAAGAGCCTGAAATGACTTTACAAAATACTTTCAGCATTTGTGTTTGGGAAAAAGCAATCAACATGTGACGATGTTCAATAATGGCCAAACTAGAAAGAAATAGAAATACCACGGCATGTTGGCTGTTGAATGCGAACATATCGAGTAGAATTGTTTGTCTAATTAACTCTATTTGAGTGTGTGATGGCTATGCCCAAAACCCCATTATGGAACCATTCTCTGTAGGGAGTCGAATAAGCATTATATCATTAGCTTCGAACTAACCGCGTGATTTTCAGTTTATCTAGTGACTAGAGAGCCTACAGTTTTTACATAACTCCATGCAGTGCACATTGCTTAGTGCACTGTAGGCATTACTAAAGGGTCTCTACAGCGTTCCTTTATACCCCTACCTAGCATCTAACTTTTAGCCATTTACTTTACCTCCATTCCCGCTTCACCTCTTAAATCTTGCTGTCCATCTCCTCCAACTGTTACTTCCGAGTGCAGCTGTGGCGGTTTCTTCTTTAGGTCTTTGCACTTCATCTACTTTATTTTCTGGATTTCTTTAATTTGCTGTCCAACCGCTACAACTCCTTTTTCTCACTTTCTTAGTGAATGGCCGAAAGTGCCCCAGTGCTTGGCTTAAACAGCTCATGTTTCATAAATAGAATAACCTTGTGACTCGTCTTTTTATATCTTAATGGTCTGCCTTGTCGTGATATCACCTCAGATTATGACGTAAATGACGAGCTTTGACATTGTGGGAAATATGACGACTTTCTCTGGCTCACTCTGGTGGTGGTTGCATTTTCATGTCTCAGTTTTATGATACTGCTAGTTTTATCTCTCTCTCTCTCTCTCTCTCTCTCTCTCTCTCTCTCTCTCTCTCTCTCTCTCTCTTGTGGAAATCCGTTTAGTAGCAGAAGTCTTACAGCATCCATGAAACAAATAGCGTTCATTTTCCTTATTGGTTTCTGGAAGTTTATTTTCTCCAACTTTTATCTCACCCTAAATCTTTTTCATATTTAAGGTCAAACTTCTTCTCTCCCTTTCTTTCCTTTCGTATTGCAAAATGTGCTCTGTTTACTTTCTTCACGAGCATTTATTTTCTTTTCCTCAACTGCTTCCTTCATTCCTTTCGTTATTGCGTTAATATTTGCCTTATTGTATATTCCCATTTCCAGCTCAATCATTACTCTCCCCCTCCAGTTACGGTGGGAATATTATCTAGACGCCGCTGTACCTACGGATTTAGACATTCATTTGTGGTGCGGAATTCAAGAATGAAAATACATCAGCACAACTTTGCTTTCGCTTCATTTTTATCTGGTGCGAAATGCAAATAGTCCATGATATTAGTTCTCCATGACTGTTGTGTTTTCGTACCCTTAACTTTTCAAAGTATTTTTGTACAGGCATTGACAGTTTTTCCCAAATTGTAATGGTTCTAACATATGCATATTGTATCTGCTTCTGTTCATGAGTTCTGGTTGGCGAATTTTACGCGTACGCTGTTATTAAAATGAAATTTAGTTTTCCACGTAATTATGGACAAAAATTTTAATGCGTGTATTCGTACAAAGCTGTACGTATTTTAACAATTGGCTGCAAATGAAGAGATTATCTCATTACTTTTAATTTCATATACTAATTTTCAGTAAATTGAAGGAAATATTGTCACTTTGTTTGTGTGCAATCTAGAATTCTGTACCTACCCCTTAATTTTTCTGTAGTTAATTTTTTTTTAATTTTCAGTTGCACTGTGGTCACGTTAGATTAGTAATGGTAATACTAAATATATTTATCCGTATCCAGAAGGTAACAATGAAGAAAAGCTTTGAATAATTCAACGTTGATGCCATGATAGTTCAGTCTACCTAAAATAAAGATTAGGTCGAGTTTATTTATTAATAATGCTGGTTCGTTATACATTATCGATAAAAACATAGATATATGACCTCGCCTGAGAAAAAAAAAAAAACACTCATTTGATATTTAGCATTGGCTATGACAGAAGAGAGCCAATCACAAGTTCCGTGGAAGTTTATGTATAATTAGGCAAATACAGTAAAGTAAATTCAAGGTAATTGCGTTGCCTTTGTGTGTGTGTGTGTGTGTGTGGCTAGCTTGATCGTCACCAACCATCATCTTTTTTCCGCAGATGGCTTATTGAATAATACTTGAAAACTCCTAAAGAGTAAGCAGCACTTAAAGGTAATTAGTTCACTTCTACTCAGTATCAAAAATTTAACGTACGACCTAACCCTTGAAGTAAATAAAAAAAAAAAAAAAAATAGAACATGATAAGAAACGCAGAGAATACAATCACGTAGTGAATGCAGTTGAAGAAACTGTCCAGCTTTACTTAACTGTTAATGATAACAGTAACATAATCACATATTATTAGTAATGTTATCTATAACAGTACGGAACTATAAAGAAAAACCGAAACGCCCAAAAAATACCCTTAATGCTTCCTACGTCCAAGATCTCATTTCCATAAAGCATGCAAGCAAAGATATGCTTACCAAGCATATCCGGAATGCTTGCGCTGCCTCCCTCTACTCAAGGCAGTGAAGGCAGGAAAACATGGAAATCATACACACATAAAAGATGAAATACACGGTAGGAACATATACATACATACTCGAATTTTCGCAAACGCACAGGAATGCGCGCATTCTTAATTCATTTATTAATAACAGATTTGCGCTCAGTTAACGAACCCAGAACGGGAAAAATAGACTGGGATGACGTCATCAGCATAGCTAATAAAAAACGAGAGAAGGAAAGAGAAACAGAACGAAAACGAAACGAGAAAGCGGGCCGAAAATGCATTACTCCTCCGCCCTCCCTCCACACATTTTTCATTAGCATGATGCAAGCAACGAGACACTTAATCTTCCCCCATGGATGCATGCAAGCGCTTGCTGTTGATGCTGCTGCTGCTTCCATCACAAGCAATGAATCATTTGGGGCTCTCTCCCCCGAAAGTAAATTTTAATATATGCGTTACATGACCCTCTGGATTTCCTGGATGCACGTGTGCTGAAGATATACAAAATAAATGCAGGCGCACACGCGCCCACATACATACACACATACACACACACACACACACGCACATATATATATATATATATATATATATATATATATATATATATATATAATATATTATATATATATATATATATATTATATAGATATATATATATATATATATATTATTATTATTATTATAAGAGTACCTCATTGAAGCTGATGGTATCTAGCGGAAATATTTATTTAAAAAAAAAAAGTTACAAGCTTTCCAGGTCTAACCGCCTTCATTGTCAAGCATCCGTCGAATGACTGGACGCATTGTTCAGCTATATTTATATCTGCATGGGGGAGATGATCAAAGTCCTTGTTCCTCTTATTACCGTCAGGAATAAGGACTTTAATCCTCTTCCCTTTACAGATATAAATACAGCTGGACTACGCATCTCTAGTCATTCGACGGATACTTGACAATGAGGGCGGTTAGGCCTGGAAAGCTTTTACTTTTTTTTGGAATAAATAATTCCGCTAGATACCATCCAGTTTCAATGTGGTCCTCTTATTAATTGTATTAATGCACAGCACAATTGTGTAAGTGATAAAGTTAATACACACACACACACACACACACACACACACACACACATATATATATATATATATATATATATATATATATATATATATATATATAT
Source organism: Macrobrachium nipponense (assembly GCF_015104395.2). Classification (NCBI taxonomy): domain Eukaryota; kingdom Metazoa; phylum Arthropoda; class Malacostraca; order Decapoda; family Palaemonidae; genus Macrobrachium; species Macrobrachium nipponense. The sequence goes on along the minus strand of NC_061105.1, from coordinate 45,976,935 downwards.
ATATATATGTATATATATATTGAGTGTGCGTCTGTTTGTGTATGCACAATTTAATCTACTGTTCTTCCTTCATCCAACTTGACACCTCACTCGAGACATTGATGTTTCATCTGTAGTCAAGCTCTTATAAAACAAATATAATTAAAGACGATAATCACATATTGAAAAACGTTTCCAATGGGAAACTAAATTAATTCTTGCACAAGACTCGACGAATAATCTTCTTAGCTGAATGCAAACCTCTCTACAATACCTCCCTTTGTTGAAATCATTACATTTGAAATATGCTTATTTCTCCTTCGTCATTTGGTCCATTCGAGTAAATGGTTATTATCTTTCATGACATTAACTCTTGTGATGGAATGGAATGACTTGGGAAATGATACTGCGTGTAGTGAATAAAAAGACCACGTCACCTTCAAAAAATGAAACGACCAAGATTAGGGAAACGACAGACTAATGGTGGATGCGATGGCATCTTGAAAATTAACTTGTGAACAAGAGAGGAAGAACTTCCAGGAACGGAGGGAAGGAAATTGAGGGAATTGTAGAAGGAAAAGGGCCGCGAGAGTTGAGGGAAACTTTTATGCAAATTAAGGGAACAAAATGAGTTCAACATTTGAGAGGAGAACGAATGAATAGGGGTATAAGTTTAACGGGAAAAAAGCCGTAGTAAAGTAAATGGATAAAAAAGTAAATGCTACAATAAGCCATAAAATACGAGATGAAACAAAACGAACAAAATATGTAAATGATAAAAACTTATAAGAACAACTGTAGCCATTAGTTACTTAGAAATCCCTTTCAAGCGAATTCCAGAGAGATTAACATTGAGAGAGAAGGAATATTTTCAAAGTGCTTTTATTTTTCATTTCATCCTTGCTGTGAAACAGAAAATAACATCAGGAGCAAAATCAGTTTTATGATATTGCATATGTTTTTTTCTGATATTGCTTCAAATGCTAAGAAATTCACAATCTCGTGAAGAGCAGTCTATGTCATAAAAATCCCCAATTATACAGTAAACTATATTACTATGTAAAATAAACAAAGACTTTCCAACACCTGAACGGGGTTCCTCCTCAGTATTAACGTTAAAATGTCGAATGAAAGGGTAGTTTTCTTATGAAGACCATTAAAAAAAGAAAAAAAAAAAAAAAAAAAAAAAAAAAAAAAAAAAAGAACGGGGGACTGGTCGAGAAGATAACAGCCCATCACGGAAGTGCTGGTTCGGGTATTGATAAAAGGATCTTCATTTGCAAATGTCTTGTTATCTTCAAAAGATATTCCCATGTCTATAATAGTACTTTCAAATAATCTTCTCACGTGAGAATCGTTACTAAAATATAGTTCGTGCACCGTCCCATAGGGATATCTTTTGAAGATAACAAGACATTTTCAAATGAAGATCCTTTTATCAACCGGTTCATTTCCAAACTTCATAAAACATTTTAATTTCAAAACAGGGGCAACATCGCAGGTTCGAAGAAAAAGGAATTTGGCGCAACTGCCTCTCGAATTTGGAATAACCTACCAACACCCGAACCAGCACTTCCTTGATGGGCTATTATCTTGTCGCCCGCCCACCTTTTTTAAATGCTCTTCATAAGGAAACTATCCACTCTCTTTACATTTTAACGTTAACACTGACGAAGAACTCCATTCAGGTGTTCGAAAGTCTGTTTATTTTACATAGTAAAATAGTTTACTATATAACTGTGGATTTTCATGTCACAAATGACTTCAACTGTTATTGACAGAAAAAAAAGACCATTTTAAGATTTTCAAAGTGAACCAGCTCTCTCTCTCTGTCTATCTCTGTCTCTCTCTCTCTCTCTCTCTCTCTCTCTCTCTCTCTCTCTCTCTCTCATGTTCATTATCATCATGAAATACATCTTGTTCAGATTTGTTTGAGCCACTTTTAATTATTATATAATATATATATAGTTGTCAGGACATATCCGTGAAAATTGAAGGATTATTATTATTATTATTATTATTATTATTATTATTATTATTATTATTATTACTATTATTATTATTATTATCATATGCAGGATTTAAAAACTCAAGAACAAACTATTTTTTTTATTTTCCGATACTTTATTCTAATAACATTATATATACGTATATATAAAGCTATGGGTACTGTCCCCTTTATCCAGGTATTACTGTGATGACTGTTCCTTTTGCCCAGGTGTTACTGTGCTGTCTGTCCCATTTATCCAGGTATTACTGTATTGACTGAAAAGCGTTTTCGATCAATATTTCTGTAGTCTCGAGTACATCCAACGAGGCATGATGAACCTGTAGAGTTTATTTACCACTTAAGTTAAAAAGGGAAGGGGGATGGTTGTAAGGGGCGGGGGTAGGTGTTTGAAGCCTACCTTATTATCTAAGTTGGGTCAAATGATGGCACCGTGGCAAATTTCGTCTAGATCGGTTAAGCGGTTCGCAATTCTATAGCACATAAACATTCAAAGTTCAAACATTTTATATATATAGTACAATATATATATATATATATATTATATATATATATATAATATATATATATATATATATATGTGTGTGTGGTGTGTGTGTGTGTGTGTGTGTATGTGTTATATAAAAATATATATATATATATATATATATATATATTATATATATATATATTACATATATAGTATATAGTCCTGAAGATGAAGTTGCTTAATTGCACACCGTTTCCTACCATATTCAAAGAGTATAAAAAATAGAACATATAAGAGAGAGAGAGAGAGAGAGAGAGAGAGAGAGAGAGAGAGAGAGAGAGAGAGAGGTGGGGGGCACATGGAAAGATTGCTCGCTCAGGTGAAAAAATAATGTTTGAAGAAGGAAACGGGACAATGGATCAACACAGAAGGGAGGACCTTCATTCACTTTTTTTAAAAATCTACATCCAAATACTTAAGGCATAGAAAGACCATTATTCAGCTTCTCTCATTCCACCTGGTAAGACCCAGACACAGTGGTCCGTTTTACTCTAAAGGAATATCACGACTGAGGAAAAACTGTCTATTCCTTTGTTAGGTAGATCTCATTTAGTTTGAGTTTTTTTTTTCTTATTTCCAAAAAAGGCAAATGACTATTGAGTTGTATGTTGTTTTTTTTTTTCAAAAGAGGCAAATGACTCTTTTGTATGTAGTAATTTGACGTCATTATATTAACATCCTTATGACGGGGTAGAAATGGTTAACTATCATAATTTAAAAAAAAAACTAATATTTTCAGGGTAAACGTTTACAACTCTCTCTCTCTCTCATAATCTATCTATCTATCTATAATCATGTATCTATTTGACTGTCTATCTATCTGTCCATGTAAAATTGCATTGAAAGAACAAGCAAGCATCATGCATGAGTGAATGTCAAGGGATGCAAATAGATACAGATGCACCACATCCATCAACCTGCCAGTTCCTATTTCTGGTAAATGCACCCCATTAATTACGCCTCATTAAACAAGCCAATGACGATGATGATGTATTTCCCCATTCCTGTGAAATGACAACGACTTCTGCTCGTTGCCTGAAATCCAGAGGATGAAACTGAAATACGATATTCGCGATATTCGCGTCACTCAAATAAAATTCCGTTTCTGTGTTTTCCTGAGAAGTCAGCCGGGGTCAGGAGCCCCTGACTTTTTCTGATCTGTGTCTGAGGGTAAAAGAAACAGCAGAAAGGTTTAATGAAGACTGAGGCTTCACTTCCGAGGACGCAGAAAACCTTCCTCCGCAGGAAGGAAGGTTGTTGTCAGTCAGGGAAGAAGGAAGAGGAGTAAGAGTTTCAGGCTTTGTTGTTAACATTAAAAAATAAACAAATCTTTCACAACTCGAAATATGGAGGTTGTTAGGACAGCGTCTAACTGTTTATTCTGTAAAGTTGCAATATTATGTTAGAGATTTTATTTGTATTTTTGTAAATAATTACTTGAAAAACCTGTTTCTAGCTGAAAATATCCACTGTATAACTGACTAGTTCGAACTCATCAAATATGGTTGTTTTACGATTCAATCTAGAAAAGAATGAAATGATGTTACAAAATATTTTCAACATTATTTTTGTGTAGAAAAAAATAAATTAAAATGCAGAAATGTACATAAATTATCAAAATAAACTAGAAAGTAATAAAAAAAACCCGGGCATCGTAAATCCGAAATGTCAAATAGAGTTCTTTGTTATTTATTTAATTGTAAAACGCTGATTTAGATAGATTTAAAACATAGACAACAAGAATGACGGCTCTATGCACCTTATTTTTAGTCAAACAAATTCCTTGACTTTCTTTTGGGAGGGATCACTTCTCCACAACAGTGATTTTCTCTGTTAAAGCCAAACCAAGTAAAAAATCTTCTGCTTCTTCTTCTTTTTCTTCTTATTCTTTTTCTTCTTCTTCTTCTTTGGATTAGAGAAGCAGAGCATCTTAACCTCGATTAGTCCCCGTCTTACCCTAATACCAGAGGATGAAGAAGTCTTTGCCTGATACTTCTTATGGGGTATGGAAGCACGCTGATTTTTGCAACGTCGTCAAAAAGGTGGTACAAATGTAGAAAACACACACACACACACACACACACACACACACACATATATATATATATATATATATATATATATATATATATATATATATATATATATATATATTTGTGTGTGTGTGTGTGTGTGTGTGTATATATATACATGTGTGTGCGCATGTGGTATGTATGTATGTGTTTATACATATATATGTGTATATATATATATATATATATATATATATATATATATATATATATATATATAAGTCTATCACATTACCGTGATTCATATGCATATATCGACCTACAAATGTCCTTCAATATCTAATTCGCTCTACCTCAGAATTAATATATTTTCATATATGCTTAACCGAGGGGGAATTTATTAAGCGATAATAGAATTGTCCATCGACAGGCGCGAACCAGCGACTTCCGAATCCCAGGACTGGCAGTGAAGCCTTAAACCACCCCGACACCACAAGAGATATAAGTTCATGCCGCCTCCCACCTGAAATACCTTTCGCGCGCACAGGTATTTTTTTGTTATGGAGACTGCATCAACCCATCTCGTTCTCGGTGACGTGGTAGTGCTTTTGCCCGCACGTAGTCATCATATAAGTCTATCACATTACCGTGATTCATATACATATGTCGAACTACAAATGTCCTTTAATATCTAATTCGCTCTACCTCGGAATTAATATATTTTCATATATGCTTAACCGAGGGGGAATTTATTAAGCGATAATAGAATTGGCCATTGACAGGCGCAAACCAGCGACTTCCCAATCCCAGGACTGGCAGTGAAGCCTTAAACCACCCATGGGGGTACGAAATTATTATCAACTAAAAATTCCCCCCCGGTACATATATGAAAATATATCAATTCCGAGGTAGAGCGAATCTGATATTAAAGGAAATTTGTAGCTCGAATGATTTATATGAATCACGGTGATGTGATAAATATTCATAACAAGGCTGCGTGGGTCAAACGCTCGAATCGGCTAGCATGGTGGAGGGGGTTTCATATCGATTCTAATTACAAATACAACGAGATCGGCGTTGATTTGTAATGGTCAGAATCGATATAAACCTTTAGCCTCTCTGATAGCCGTTTCGGTGGCGTCACTGTCCGATCCTGATTTCGTTCCCCGTCCAACTGGACGGTGGTTCGATCCCATGGGGGTACGAAATTATTATCAACTAAAAAAAAAAAAATTCCCCCTCGGTACATATATGAAAATATATCAATTCCGAGGTATAGCGAATCTGATATTAAAGGACATTTGAACCTCGAATGATATTAATATATATATAATATATATATATATATATATATATATATATATATGTATATAATATATATATATATAATATATATATCTATATATATATCTATATATAAGCGAATTCCACAGGAAAATGATAGTCAGAAATCCAAGCGCTTTCATCTTTACTAAGACATTGTCAAGAAGTGAATGAAATACAATTGGAGAGAAAGGTCTAAGGTACACAGCAAGATCAGGAATGCCAGATGGTTGATTGTCAAAAGGGTAAAAATTAAAAGAGATAATCCAGGATTATCGGTTATCACACGGTCACAAACCTAAACAGATTTGACCCTAACCGAAATTACAAAGTATCTTTACAGTCCAATACATGTAAAAACTGAATATATTAATTTTCTTGTTTATATTTATCTACAAGATTCAATGATATTCCTTTTAACTGTGTCATTACATGGGATTAAGGCTCTTGCTTGACTCCGGTTAATAGGATGATCTAAATCTCTCATATGTACGAATTATGCATTCGATATTTGCCCAGTTCTCACAGAATATTGATGATGTTTGAGACGTTGTGAAAGAGATTTACTGGTCTGTCCGTAATAGACTTTATCACACTTTTTGCAAGGAATTTCATATATGCAGCCTGGAAGTAGATGATGCGTTTCTTACACTTAGAAGCAGACGGTATGGTATGGCTTTAATCAGACGGTTCCTGTCGATTGGAAGAATCGGATGCTGGATGATTGCTACGGAAAATTGAGAAAGTGCTGCAACCGTCGTGAAAGGAAGCTTCAAGTCAAGTTGAAAAATCTTATTGCTGAAAGCGACTGGACTAAGCATGCCAACGTGGACTTCATGATTAATTTATCAGACGAACCAGTGGATAGTGCTACGACAGCGGCTTTGGGATATGAGTTAAGCTTTGGTGTATTTAATGGTAACCTGGACTGTGTCGACATTTCAAAATCCTTTTGTTATTTGGACAAATTTAATCAAAACCTATGTCCTGATGATATCAATATTTGTAAAGGTATTGTGTATGGTGCTATGTGTAAACCTTCTCCCCCTAATGTACCCGTGAGATTTCTCCAGGCTTTTAAGAAAATTAAAGAAGACGAAACAGTGAAAGTGACAAAAGCAGATGAATCTAATGCAGTGGTACTAATGAATAAAAGTGACTTTGTAAGTAAAATAATGACATTGCTAAATGGTACTGATACTTATACGAAACTGAGGTCTGATCCTACACAGACAGTGAACTTCCATTTTAATAAACAAATTACATCCATTTTGAAGGGCTTGGACCATTTAATTAAACAGTTTACACCGCAATGCGCCTCCCTACCTTATATGTATGGTTTAGTCAAGATACATAAAATCAATAACCCTATCAGACCAATCATTAGTTTAGTGGGCTCAGTTACGTATAATTTATGTAAATGGCTGGTAAAGATTCTTACTCTTTTGGTAGGAAACATTTCTAACACGAATGTTAAAAACAATGTTGATTTTATAAACAAATTGAATAGTTTAAATTTGAATTTTGATTTTAATATGGTTAATTTTGATGTTGTCTCTTTATTTACAAATTGTCTGTAGATGATTTACTTGAATATTTGGAGGATGAATTAGAACGTCATGACATTCCCTTAATTGTAGCAAACCTCATTAGTCTCATAAGGTTATGTATCAAAGACAGTAAATTTTGTTTTAATGGGGAATTTTTTGTACAAAAGTTTGGCATAGCTATGGGTAATCCCTTATCTCCTGTCCTTAGCAATATGTACATGGAATTTTTTGAGACAGAACTCCTACCAAGAATTTTGCCCCAAAAAGTTATATAGTTTAGGTATGTGGATGATATTTCCTGTATTTGGCCAGTTCACGAAAATCTCCAGGAATTCCTTAATAATCTCAATAATTTAGTCCCTTCTATAAAATTTACTGTAGAGGAAGAATGAAATTGTAATTTGAATTTTTTGATGTAACTGTCCATAGAAATGATAGAAATTTCACCTGTTCAGTATTTCAGAAATCAACTAACATTGCCTCTTTTGTTCATTACTACTCCAATCACCATCAAAATGTTGAATTCTCTGATTTTTCTGGGATGTTACTAAGTGCTTTACATGTCTAGCCCGCAGTTTATTGATGCTGAAATAAAAACTATTTATGATATTGCATTGAAACTTGAATACCCAAGGACTTTTGTAGATGTGGCATAACATTTTAAAATTACCCTATGATGAAAGGTTTTTAGATATTCCTAGAAATTGAAAGCTTTTTAACATAAATGTTGTTTTCAGTAATATTAATGTCAAAAGTTTAGTAATCAAAAATTCTCCTGAAGATCTTCCAGGCTGCATATATGAAATTCCTTGCAAAAAATGTGATAAAGTCTATTACGGACAGACCGGTAAATCTCTTTCACAACGTCTCAAACAGCATCAATATTCTGTGAGAACTGGGCAAATATCGAATGCATTATTCGTACATATGAGAGATTTAGACCATCCTATTAACTGGAGTCAAGCAAAAGCCTTAATCCCATGTAATGACACAGTTAAAAGGAATATCATTGAATCTTGTTTCATCAAGTCAAATAATAGAAATGTTCTAAATTTAAGTCTTGGTTTATTTAAACTTGATGCTTTCATAATGAAAAAAAGTTGTAGATAAATATTTGCAACAAAATTAATATATTCAGTTTTTACATGTTTTGGACTGTAAAGATACTTTGTAATTTCGGTTGGCGTCAAATCTGTTTAGGTTTGTGACCGTGTGATATCCGATAATCCTGGATTATCTCTTTTAATTTTTACCCTTTTAACAATTAACCATCTGGTATTCTTGATCTTGTTGTGTACCTTAGACCTTTCTCTCCATTTGTATTTCATTCGCTCCTTGACAATGTCTTAGTAAAGATGAAAGTGCTTGGATTTCTGACTATCATTTTCCTGTGGTATTCGCTTATTTAATTAAGTCACGTGCATCTACTGTGATTTTTTAATATATATATATATATAATATTATATATAATAATATATATATATATATATACTATATATTCGAAAAAAACTCCTTATCCCTCAACCGTATTTATCTATTTCATTTCGTTACAAGTAAGTAGACTAGCAAATCATAACTTTTCCCGTTCAAGAATATTAGAAAAAGAATCCCCAAAACTACTACTGAACGTAGTACATACCCTTGTCGCTCTGAAATGAAATCTGAAAGGAAAGGGGAAAACATCTTGGAAAATGTGTCCTGCAACGCCTAATTGGATGATGCTTTCCGTAGAAGACCTATTGCTAACATAAACTGAAAAGAGATCTTTTCATAACAGAGATTTGAGTAGAAGTTCAGTTTCAGTCATGTTGGAGATTTTCCTCTTTTTTTACTAAAAAAAAAAATACCCAACAAAGTGTAAAGTTTCACGGATATATCTTAGAAGATTTCCACCTTCTTGTGTTTATAGCCTTGGCAGGGATATGTTTGTAGTCTTCCAGAAATCAATTGAGATTTAAAAATTACACCACGCGATGCTCGTTCCAGCAAGAGACCAAGCTCTCTTTAGCCCAGTTTGATCCAACAAAAAAAAAAAACTCAAATTTAGATTAGATAGCTCTTCACACAGCAAAGAGTTTATTCCTGTTAATTCTATAAATGAGTTAATTTTTTCTGCCTCTCATTCACTACCTGTGTCCCCAAACACGCGCTTACAGAAAATACATCATTAATTTCCCTTTCCATTCTTAAAAAGAATTTCGGTAAATACCAAAAATAGTTGCTCCTCCAGGTTCTGCACTTATCTTTAGGGTCCACAGTAACGAAACGCCCCTTTTCTGGCGGGAAGGTCTCCGTCATTGAATTCTGGGCAAAGTAAACTCAGAGGAATGGGAATTCATTAAATATTCACACACGAGTGAAACTTTAATGTGGAGAACGAAATCGAGGGTTCTTGGGAGCCATGAAACCTTCTCTGTAATGCCATCAGAGGGTCTCTCATTTTGACGGTCTCGTGATCGGCAGCGGTCTTTCTGACGTAACGAATGTGCCTCTTTTAGGTTGTACCATTTCTTTGCTGTGAAGCGATACGCTGTCTATCTGTGCATGTCTGCTTGAATGGCGATCTCCTTAGTATAAATGTACGGCCAAAAGATATTTCAAAGGTGATATTATATTTCCTTTATCCAGTCTCTCTCTCTCTCTCTCTCTCTTCTCTCTCTCTCTCTCTCGACTTTCTGGTAAAGCAGTCGTCAGGAAAGGAAGGAAAGGGGGTTCATGTACAAATGTGTTTGTGATCGGAAGGTGTAAATGGAGTTTGATGCTTATTTGATTTGTACCGAAGCAAATTCTAATTATATATTTGTTTTATGGGTTTACGAACAATTTATTTATGTCTCATTACATAATCTCAATTTGCTGCAACATGATCTTGCACAGCCTACATGATTTTACACTGCCCATCGATATTGCTTACATTGTATGAATGTCAAAGAAATATTTATTTGAGGCGAACTCTTATTTATTTATTTTTTTTTCAAGTTCTAATCTTTTGGTGTATTTTTTTACTCGGTCCTGCAGGGTAATTTTTCTTACTCTTTCTTTGCCTTATTTCTTTGCCGTTAAATCGGTTCATTGCTCTTCTCTACCTTTATCAAAACAAGAAGTTTATCAGAGCAATATTAAAGGAATAAGCTTCTCGGAGATTAAAAGTGCGTTGTGACTACAAGAGGATCTTGAATGAGTAACTGACTGACTGACTGAATGAATGAATGAATGAATGAATGAATGAATGAATGAATGAATGGATTCCTTGCATTGAATCTCTTTAATCGCAATGCTGAATAACTGATAAATAATCTCTTTCTGTAATAACAGACATTAAAAATATAAGTAAAAAATGAGCGAAGTTTCTTCCGCCCAATCGAGTTTTCTGTACATCGTATTCAAGGCCATCGAAAATAAATCTATCTTTCGGTGGTCTCAGTATAATGCTGTATGAGCCGCACCCTATGAAATTTTAACCACGTCCCGGTCGTGGCCTGTGCTATATCGTTGTCAGACGCTGTATTATGGCTAACTTTAACCTTGAATAGAATAAAAAAATATACTGAGGCTAGAGAGCTGCAATTTGGTATGTTTGATGATTGGAGCATAGATGATCTACATGCCAATTTGCATCCCTCTAGCCTCAGTTGGTATTTTTAAGATCTGAGTGCTGACGGACAGACTATGAAAACTAATGAATAGGACTGATCTACTTTGGCTGAATTAAGTGAGAGAGAGAGAGAGAGAGAGAGGAGAGAGAGAGAGAGGGGGGGGGGGGGGGTGGCGGCACTATGCCAACAATAAATCTTGTTGCTGTCGCCATGATCCTTGTATTCTGTCCTTCAACAAATAATGGCTCTGTGCTACCCCAATGAGCTCATGCTATTTGTCTCTCTCTCTCTCTCTCTCTCTCTCTCTCTCTCTCTCTCTCTCTCTCTCTCTCTCTGTCATTTGTGTCTGCTAAATTAACGTCTTAATGGACTGTTGTTGATGCGTTTGCTTTGTTGGATTTATGACTGTTTACGTTGACCCATTTTGTTTGGTGATGAGTTAACGGTGACAAATCACCGGGGCCATTTCAAACACATTTCGGTGGAGTCGAAAACAATGTCGTGAAATTATTTCTGTCGCTTTGAAACCGAACAGATTATTTTCATTGTAATCCAAAGCCAGAAAAATATCGAGGAAATCGAACACAAACTAGTGTCAGTAGAAAACGGCCATCAATATTCAACGGCGCACTTTTCCGAATTTAATTCACTTTATTCCCTCTGGAAACCACAGGAGATAAACCTCTGAAAATTGCGTTGTGGCACCGATTAGAGAATGCTGCGCTTCTGCCGCTATTGCCACTGGAATAGCATTGTTGCTTCGGTGGTCTGTTTTTTATTTATTCATTCTTTTTTTTCGAAAAATCCATAATGTGAATATATTTTTTCTGCTATTTCTAGCTTGATGTTTTGTTAAGTAATGTTCGTTCATCTTTATTCAATTACTGAATATATATTCAGTGAAATAATTATTCATTATAATGATTGCGTAGTTATTCATCTTTAAATGTCGCACCTTTTTCACCTAATTTCATTTCAAGTTATTCCATTATTATTTGTTTGCTTGTATTTGCGTCATTGAATTATAGTATATTAAAAGTTAATTTATCTACTTTTCACTTTGGCTTCGTCTATCGCATGTCTAACTTTATAAATGAAAGGACATTTTCTCTACCTTTTAGTTGACACACTTTAGTATTAACTTTGGCTCACTATTGTCTCTGTCATATAAAGGTTTACGATTGAGACATTTTTCAAATGAAATGAGTTTCTTGAACAAGTTACGCGTAAAGTTCCAGAGAGAATTCTGATCCATTGTCGGCTTACAAGGACTTAAAGTTCTATGAAAATATCTAGCAGGTAATATCCTTACTTTTTCATTTTGAACCCTTTACGATGAATTTCCGATATTTTTATACTTTGCTTTTATTGTGTCACTGAGTGACCACCAGAAGGCTACAGCGGCTTTTGATTTGAACAAAATTCTGAGGAATATTTATTTAAAGAGAAAACAAAATTGTTCAAACTGATTTGGGTTGAACTCTGCGCCCGGAGAGAGAGAGAGAGAGAGAGAGAGAGAGAGAGAGAGAGAGAGAGAGATGGAGGTATGAATTCTGTGAATGCCTCAGGGACTCAAATATTCCTGAGAGTCTCAGTTTTGAATAATAATACAATTCAGGCTTTTTGAAGACCGTGTATGAATACCTACCGATCACAGTTATTCAGTATTTCTCTGTGTTCTCACCATTACAGATGCCGTCAGGAGACAAATAAATACTTGTTTTGGAGAAAAAAAAAACATTATATAGAGTTATATAGAGCTCTGCCAGCTTCCCTCTTCAATTGAATAATTTCGTCGAGGGAAGGCCACGAGATAAGCTTTTGGGAAAATGGGTTATTACTTTATAAAAAAAAAATCGCTTTTATTGTCACTGAGGGGAAAGGGTAAAGATAGATTTGTTTACTAGCTTTATTTCTTTAATGTTATTGTTTATGACATCGATCAATATCGTGCAGTTTATAAAAGAATACTAATCAACTAACTTGTTTATCTACATCAATATATGCAAATAAATAATTACATAAATGAACGAGTTTGCATTTTTTACAGTGATTACATCGACAAATACAATTAATAACCGTTCAAATCGTCCACCAAACCTTATAGATACCAACGCATAAAACACGTTTGTTCATATTCTTTCATTAGTAAAATTACATGAACTGATTGAACAAAATCACCTCTGAAAGTTATGCGCATGCGCCAACCAACAATAGTACGTATAACAATGCACACAATTGGTGGCGGATACCTAAAACAATATCATAGTACGCGGTTCAACAATGGAAGAAAATTAAAGGTGAAATCTGAATCTATTCAAAGGAATATGTTTTTTGAAAGTACTGGGAATGCATGGGTTATTGTATGGTTTATTGGTTTATGTATATACATGTATATATATATATACATATATTATATATATATATATATATATATACGTGTGTGTGTATATATATATATATATATATATATATATATATATATATATTCATTATATATATATATATATGTGTATATATATATATATATATATATATTTTTTTTTTACTATATTATATGTATATTAGATATATATATAGAGATATATATTATATATAATATACTATATATATATATATAAGTATAATATATTCATATAGATAGATATATCTATATCTATATATATTATGTAGTATATAGATATAGATATCTATATAGAATATATTATATTATATATATATACACATATATATATACGTACATACATATACATGTACATAACATTTAAAAGGCCCATGAAACAATTCCAGTTAAAAATCTTCTGTAATCCTGATCATTAATTTTCTATATGGCCCTTGTTAACATCATAGAACATTGCTAGATAGATAGATAAGTAGTTAGATAGATAGATAGATAGATAGACAGATAGAAGCTGCCCTTTCGGTGAAATGCAAGGCTGAAAAGGGGAGGCCCATCAAAGGGCATTGACTTTTGAGGTGACTATGTGTGTGCGTATATATATATATATATATATATATATATATATAATATATATATATTATATATATATATATATATATATATATATATCTATATATATATATATATATATATATACATATATAATATATATATATATATAGATATATCTATATATATATATATATATATATAAAGCATCTAAGTAAATTACCATCATAAATCTACTTCAGTCTAGAATAGGGTTGAAAAACGGGTATTTTTCTAAAAAAAAAGAAAAAAAAACATCCAGGATCGAGTGTTGATGTGGAAGCTGTCAAAAGCCTTTCCCGAATCAACACAACCAACCAGAAGAGAGTTTTGAAACTCTCGTACCATCCACATGTCAACACAACTATTTGATTAGTGCAACAACGCCTAACTTTTTTGAGGCCCAAAAGTTAAAGTGAATATGTTTGGAATAAAATTCTTTTTTTATTAATTTTCTATTACTTTTATTAGCCCTGCGGTCTATCTCCACAGGGCTTACAGAGGGTAACTCCCTAATCCTGGTGGTGAAGTTTCGTGAAATAGTGTGATAATCTCCACAGATGATCTCCGTGACACAAGATGTGCTGAGATATTTGGAAATTAATCTTGGAGAGTGAAGACCTGTGATCTCATTACGCTTGACTTTTTAAATACTGTCATTGCAACACAGCGCTCCCGACTTTGATCTTCCAGGTTATCAAGGTTTTCGTATTACACCCTCGGGAGGTTGGGTAATCAACCCCTTACAGCAACTGTCAAAGAGAGAGAGAGAGAGGAGAAAGAGAAAAACCGGAGAGAGAGAGAGAGAGAGAGAGAGAGAGAGAGAGAGGGTGGGTGTTGGGGTGAAAAAAAAAAAAATTATCGCTACTGGGTATTCATTAAAGTTAAAGAGTGTATCAAATACAGATACATGAAAACCTGATGTAATTATGAACCTGGGAATCTGTGAGCGAAGAGTTAGGGGAAAAAAATCCAGAATCTCATACTCATTGTTAACGTCCCAGTAGACTCTATTTACAGCAGTTTATCTTTAAACAAAATCAAAGACTAGTTTTCCCTTGTACTATAATACAGCGTCCTTGTCTGGAAACCCCGACTCTATCGAAGCAACGCCTTGTTGTAGAGTAGTTGAACACTGCAATTACCCCGTTTATTAGCATTTCCTGGTTACGTTGGCGAATTGTGTAGAGCGATGTGATGAAGTCGGACTTCCAGAATAAAGACGACAAGTTTGTTAGTTTTTCGTGTTTTAGTAGGAGACTTAAAACGTCAAAACGTCGACTGAATGCTTCAAGTTTGGGTTCTAGTTAAATTAACCATATCCACCGTAGGGGGGTAGTCAGTGCCGTCAGTGGACCTCATGCGGTGCAATGTAGGCATTACTTAAGGTTCTTTGTAGTTTGCCTTCGGCCCCTAGCTGCAACCACTTTCGTTCCTTTTACTGTACCTCCTTTCAAATTCACTTTCTTCCATCTTACTTTCCACCCTCTCCTAACACTTGATTCATAGAGCAACTACGTCGAGGTTTTCCTCCTGTTACACCTTTCAACCTTTTACTGTCAATTTTCATTTCAGCGCTGAATGACATCATAGGTCCCGGTGCTTGGCCTTTTGGCCTAAATTCTATATTCAACTCAACTCAAATTAACTATATCTTATTTGTTTCATAATCTAACGCGATTTAGTGACAAGATTAACTCTGACATTCAAAACTTTGTTTTGGCTAATTTCTATAATATGCCTAAATTGTAACCTGACTTAGTATATGTGCTTATTTTTCCCATACCTGGTCTGCTATAACATCATTTAATACGCTGTAACGTAGTTTTTAATTCAAAACAGTGAATACTAGTTAATTTTATTTTCCTTAATGTCAGTCCTAACTTTGTTGTAGCCAGTTAAAGTGTCTTGTCCCCACAGCACGTGTTATACTATAACTTTGTATTTCGAAGGGTTAAAGCACAAGTCCTACAACATGTGTCAAATCTTTTATTGCCATTCTACAAACTGAAATATTTTTCTGGATATGATGTGGACAAGAAAGCTGTTTCTGTAATACAACATTAAGGATTATTATTTCCCTATTGGAGGTTCGTATTTCGTCTATATATGTTTTTAGTCAGATAAGATCTTAAAATATAAAAGCAATAATTGCAAGTGGTGCTGTATATTTTATTCGAACTTAAATTTAAATCTTGTAAAATGTGTTGGTTTATTGTTTTTAACATTAACCTGCCGATTAAAGAAAATTTTAAAGAAAATTTTACAGTCCATTATTAATACGAGAAATGTACATTAATTAAATATACTTTCAGGAGCTCATGATATAAAGACTAATTTTCGTAGCCAGGATAACTTTCATCAATATACAGGAATACAAATAAAACTCTGTTTTCCACTTTTGATGTAATAACCAATAACAAACGTGAGGTAAACAGTTTTTCACCACCCTGCAAAACTTTATGTACACCTCCACCCTTACAAGGGCAGTGCCCCTGTAGGGGTGGAGGCCCTCCCATCCCCTGGTCTGTAGGTCATAGGACCTACGACCAGAGTTTATGGGAGGTTTCAACTCATTCGATTTTTCTTTCAGGTGGTAAGCGAACAGTTCTTTGACAGTTTTAAAAGTTATCATAAATAGGATGCTTTTACTGTGCTACTACACAGCTGGGAGATATAATTCTTCGCAGTTTCTTTTTAGTTTATAACTGCTAACGGACCTTAGATGTATTGGGTTGAAAACTGAATTTGTTCAAAATTGAAGTTAACGTAATTCTTTTGTATTTCGAAGGACTTGACCACATTAATACACTTGCCTTCTTATAATAGATTTTTAATATTTTAGCAATTAAAATCCGAAGTCCAGCATTATTTAAGCATTAGCTGATAATATATTTTTTTTTAACTTGAATGTTAACATTGGATAACCTTCAGAATAAGCTAAAACACAATTTTGCAGTAATAGTCCATAATTCTTCTTTTGTTATAAATAGAAAGTGTTAGTTTTTTTGTTTTGTTTTTTATTAATGAGTGAACTGTGTGCCAACTATAATATATACAGACTTTACTTTACTATGGTCAAATACGCTGAACAAACCCATGCTTAGCTATCGTGGACAAACCCACACAAATTATAATAAGGTCTATTTTCAGTAATGCCCTGGGTACTGTTGTCCAAGAGGCCTGATGCCGGATCTTGCCAGTCTTTTGCTCAGCAGCGCAGGTCAGGTGACCTCGGCCATTTTGCCGGCCAGCTTTGGCCATCTGCTCTCGACTAGATGGCAATTTGCCTGGCCTTCTCCTAAAAAGTCGTTCCCTTGGTCTATTGGGATATTAAGGATACACCTTGTCCCTTGCACTTGGCTGGTTATTGTTTCTTGGTTGATCTGGTCGTAGGTTTCTTAGATGTGTGTCTGTAGAGTAAACATTTGTACTTACAGTTGTCCTGTTTGAGTTAAATATGCTTTAAAGGCAGAGATAATAAATGAACGCTTGAAGTAATTATAAGGAAAATAATATGGAATTTTCTGAAAAGCTTGCAAATGATCCCCAAAGAACTTGGAATAAAGAGAGCTGTTGTGGGAGTGTTTTTAATTCGACCCTTATTAGCATTGTAGTTCAGTGCGTCAGAGAGAACGAAAGAGGAATTATGAAAATAATTAAGAAAAATCTTGAAACTAGAGAAAAAGGCGCAGAAACTCGATGCGTCATAAAGAACGTGATAAAAAAAAAATATTTTGAATTCTTACAGGAAATTGAAAAACAGATATAGTACCTTAGTACTGTGTTTTTAGTGATGCTAACTCGATAGCCAACTACCGTAGACAGCGCATTGATCAGTGCTTAACAAATTGAAGTTAGTCGACTTCTCTTTCGAGAGAAAGAGAGGAAAGGAAGATATAGTTCAAATAGAATCCCTCGCCCACTTGACAAATTACTTTGTTTTGCAATCTCCCGAGGGAAGGATCCCCCAGCATCGAGATATTGAACACAACCCACAATGATATTTACGTTTAAAAACGTTTTCCAGTTCAAACGTCCTCGATGGGACATCACCTTTAATCCTGTGAGCAGTTTTAGGAAGCGATAAACGTCCCGAGATGCGATTCCTATCTTACGAACGAAATGGACTCGTTATTGTCGCGGATATTTTGGGGAAGGGGAAAGTGAGATTGGTATTATTTTCTTGTCGTAGAAATGTCTCGGTCACGGCAATATTCACATGAATATTGAAATGTCTAATTTATGATTGAACTATTACAAATAAGACACAGTGATGTAACTTTGACACTCGTGTGAAAGAGAGAGAGAGAGAGAGAGAGAGAGAGAGAGATGTAACCTTGACACAAATGTGTGAAAAAGAGAGAGAGAGAGAGAGAGAGAGAGAGAGAGAGAGAGAGAGAGAGTGATGTAACCTTGGCACAAGTGTGTGAAAAGGAGAGAGAGAGAGAGAGAGAAGTAGAAGAGGAGACGAGAGAGAGAGAGAGAAGAGAGAGAGAGAGAGAGAGAGAGAGAGAGAGAGAGAGAGAGAGAGAGAGAGAGAGAGAGAGAGAGAGAGGTAATGTATGATTATACGCAAAATATATAGATTGGTCCCTTATTCTATATACCTTGATTATACGTATATATAATAATGTATACATATACTATATACATATATATTATTGTATGTATACATATATGTATACATATACTGAAAGTGTATAGTATGTAATGGTGCCCTTAAGCTTCATGTTAGCATGTTGCCAAGCTCTTGGGTATGCGAGAAAATTGTTAATACGAACCATTCCCCCAGAGAACAATATCTACATTTCAACTGAAGAAGGTTTGTTCATTAATCCTGAAAGTTGAGCAAATTCAAATTCTCTCTCTCTCTCTCTCTCTCTCTCTCTCTCTCTCTCTCTCTCTCTCTCTCTCTCTCTCTCTCTCTCTCTCTCTCTCTCTCTCTCTCTCTCTCTCTCTCTCTGAAATGACAGAAAAAAATAAGGAAAACAAAGAACAAGATAAAAGTATGGATGCAGAGATACTCATTGATACTACATATGAGGCAATCAAGCAGCATACATTCGAAGAAATAAATTACGACATGACAACACATAAGAAAATCCCGAAGAGGCTCTACCCAGATCTGCACAATGATGGGAAAGAGGAAAAAATAGACAAGACAGACAAAGTCTGCAACCTTTTGAAAAGAGGGAATTGCAGATTCGGAGAAAGATGTTTCTACAAACATCCTAAGATATGTCACAACTACGAAATATATGTTAAATGTGCATACCTAGACGGCTATGAGGATGATTGCAGAGATCTACATCCAAAAATATGCAAAAACCTAAAAGAAGGAAAAGGATGTAAGTTCGACAAAAAATGTAAATATATTCACCCTGTAGCCATGAATCAAAATCAAATAAATAATCAATCAAATAATAAAATCCAAAATAAGAAAGAAACAAATAAAGAGAGGAACAGAAAATATCAGGTGAAAGAAAAAAGCAAGCCATCACCACGATATGGAGTGTCAGCAAAATATTTCCAAGCATCAGCTTCAAGATACAAATCAAGAGATAAGAACTGTATTTATGATGCAAGAGGATATTGCAGACACGGAGAAAATTGCAGATTCAGACACAAAATGAATAATTATGATGAAGGAAGATCAAATATTATGGAAAAGTTGGATTTTTTAATGTCAGAATTTCTGGAAATGAAGAAAAGAACAACATACCAGAACAGGAAAGAGACAAGGGAAAATCCTTATTATTACCCATATTAAATGAAGGAGAAAACACGCAAACCATCATAGTGATGAATGCGCAGGGTTTAGTTACGAGTAACTTAAAAAGAAAAATAGAGTACTTAGAAGAACTAACCCAAATTGAAAAGAAAATAGATATAATGAATATAAGTGAAACCTGGTATTCCCAAGAGACTGGGAATGACGATCAAATAAAAGGGTTTCAAACATATAAATCACATAGAAAAAATAGGAATCAAGGGGGAACCGCAATATATGGGAAAGACAAAAAACAAGGAAAAATATATGAGAAATATAGTAAATCAGAATGTGAACTAATAGCGGTAGAATTTGAATCTGAAAAATTAATGAACATAGTAATATATAGACCCCCTAATACTAAAGAGTTTGACATAATAATAGAAAAATTGGATGATATAGGTAGAAATCACAAGGACTGGACTATTCTCCTATCTGGATACTTTAACTTAACGTATATTTGTATAAATACAACCACAATCTCCTATTCGAACTTAACGTTCGAATAGGAGATTGTGGTTGTATTTATACAAATAAAAAAGAGAGTAACAGTAGTGCAGAAGATAAGAGGCAATTCGAAAAGCTATTAGATATGCTACTAGAATACAACATTCAACAAATAAATCACTTGCCAACAAGAAAGGAAAATACTTTAGACCTAGTATTTGTGAACGAGGTGAATTATGTTAAAGAAATAATAGTTTATAATGCCAGTATTTCAGACCATAATGTCATAGAATTAACAGTCTATTCCAAAGCAAGTGAAAACAGAGATAAGCAAGAAATGAAAAAGTGGGAAGGATATGGAAAATACAACTTCTACAGTAAAAATATAAAATGGTCAGAAATAAATGAAGAATTAAACAAAGATTGGGATAACATTTTCATAAGTGATGACATAAGGGTAAATACGGAGATATTATATAAAATATTAGAGAAAATAGTGGATAAATATATACCGAAGAAGAAAAGTAAACATCAGTCATGCATACCAAGAGACAGAAGGATCTTGTTCCAAAAAATCAGAAAGTGGAAAAAAGGTCTTGCAAAAGAAAAAAAGGCATGGAAAGTTATAGAACTGAAAAGTAAGATAGAAAATGCAAAACAAAAGATTATACAATCAAAAGAAAATGAAAAATGAGACTTGGAAGAAAAATCCCTTGTAAATATCAAGAAAAACCCCTAACTACTATATTCATACGCAAAAAGGATGAATAAAAGAAGAATAGAAATAGGCCCTCTAAGAATTGAAGGGAGATTAACGAATGAAAAAAAGGAAATATGCAACATATTGACAGAACGATATAAGAGAGAATTCACCCCTAGAATTGATAATGAAGATAATGATATAGAAGTAAGGGACAAAAATAGTGAATATTTAGCTGACATAGACATTAATGAAGCCGATATTGTGCAGGCTATTAATGAAATTAAAAATGGAGCTGCTGCAGGGCCTGATGGTGTCCCTGCTATTTTGTTAAAGAAAGTAGTTCATTCTATCGCAAAGTCACTTGCAATATTATTAATGCAAAGTGTAGATACAGGCAAGATTTATGATGAGCACAAATTAGCATATATTACCTCTACTTTCAAAAGTGGATCAAGACTAGAGGCAAGTAATTATAGGTCTGTGAATCTAACATCACATATTATGAAAGGGTAATGAAGAAAGATATTATGAAACATTTACTAAAAAATTATTTGTTTAATATAGGACAACATGGTTTTGTACCCGGAAAAATTACACAAACCCAACTGTTAGTCCACCGTTAGAACATATACAAAAATATGAAAAGCGGAAATGAAACAGATGTGGTTTATCTAGACTTTGCAAAAGCTTTTGACAAGGTAGACCCTGATATATTAGCGAAGAAAATTAGAAAACATAATATAGTGGATAAAGTAGGAAGATGGTTAAAAGAATTTTTACACAACAGAAAACAGATAGTTATTGCAACCGATGAGAAATCGGATGAAGCTAAGGTAATATCCGGTGTGCTGCAAGGTACGGTGTTAGCTGCATTACTGTTTGTTATTATGATTGCAGACATAGACAGTAATGTTAAGGACTCGGTAGTGGGTAGTTTCGCCGATGACACAACACAAGAATAAGTAGAGAAATTACTTGTGATGAAGATAGGAACGCACTACAAAGAGACCTTAACAAAGAGACCTTAACAAAGTATATGATTGGGCAGAGGTAAATAGGATGGTATTTAACTCTGATAAATTTGAATCGATAAATTATGGAGACAGAGAAGGAAAGCTATATGCATATAGGGTACCTAATAATGAGACAATCACAAATAAGGAAGCAGTTAAAGACCTTGGTGTGATGATGAATAGGAACATGTTATACAATGACCAAATAGCAATTCTATTGGCAAAATGTAAAGCAAAAATGGGAATGTTGTTAGGGCACTTCAAAACAAGAAAAGCTCAACATATGGTTATGCTTTATAAAACATATGTTCGTAGTCCACTTGAATATTGCAATATGATATGGTACCCACACTATCAAAAGGATATTGCACAAATTGAGAGTGTACAAAGGTCCTTTACAGCTAGAACAGAAGAAGTTAAGGACCTTGACTACTGGGAAAGACTACAATCCTTAAAATTATATAGTCTAGAAAGGAGAAGAGAGCGCTACATGATAATTCAGGCATATCTAAGCTGCATCCCAGACCATCCAAGATTGGAAGATGCAAAATATACCGGAAGATGTACTAGCAATTCTCTGGTAAACATTAGAGGTGCCTCACACTGAGGGACCTGGGGCAACCCGAACAAGATGTAAGGACTGTAAGGTAAGGTCTCTCTCTCTCTCTCTCTCTCTCTCTCTCTCTCTCTCTCTCTCTCTAATGATAGGGAGACAGTCAGGAAGACTTGCGTTTTTTAAACATTTTTTTTACTGCGATCCACTGTAAAAGCCCCATTGTTGAATGCGACCCATTATACCCAAATGTAATAAAGACAAACTATTCACTAAGTTCATTTATGTAGCACGGACAATTTATATTTATTTTTCTTATATTCCTCACATATTGGAATTGTATGTATCTGTTTGTATGATTGTAAAAATATTATTTTTAGAAAAATAAATTTTAAGGAAATTCCGACACAAGGTAAAGTAAATAACATGAAAAAAAAAGTCATTTAATGAGATGAATGTTCCTGTTTGTTCATAAGCACCTGAATCCAGTTGTGAACAGAGGAAGACGATGCTACGCGCATATCAAGTGCAGTGTTGAGCCTGTTTCTGTCGTAAGTTTTTAATTAATAGAAGTTAATTTCGAAAATCCAGGTCCTCAAGTAAGTAGTATCGCCTCAGTGGCGTGGTCGGTATGGTCTTGGGCTGCCACCACCGATTCTCGGGCATCCCGTCGAAGTGTGAGAGATGTGTACTTCTGGTGATAGAAGTTCACACTCGACGTGGATCGGAAGTCACGTTAAGCCGTTGGTCCCCTTGCTGAATAACCACTGGTATCATGCAATGTAAAAACACCATACAAACAAACAAACAAAAATAAGTAGTTGCAAAAGGCAATGATAATAGAAAAGCTTTTTCACCCAGCAGTGGATATTCCCCTTTGTACCAAATCCAAAATGAGCGCAAATTTAATTTTTCAAAAACGTTCTTGAATGTGAAGGAACAACTAAGATGGAGCGAATCGGTTTCCTCTTCTGGTAACAAGTTTAACTCATTATTGATTATGTTGTGTGAAAAACTATTGACAGTTAGCCATTCAATTTTGAAACAACCTTGTTTAATGATTAACGATTCAAGACGAGAGAGAGAGAGAGAAAGAGAGAGTGTGTGTGTGTTTGTGCGTTTGTCGATTGCTAGAGTTGTTGATGACAACTACTTATTAGATTTTAACCAAACTTGTTTCATAGTTGGGTATTCAAGGGGAAAAAAAGAGAGGGAGAGAGTGAGAGGCTGTCTCAATTGCCTTGAACAAAACTGAATTTATTTCCGCTGCGATAACATCCTTTTAGTATATTACGTATAATAATTTCATAATATGTACTATTGTGATTGGTGGAGCTTGCCTTGTCATGGGATAAATCGGTAAAGCTAGAGATGATTTGGGAGTTCTGTACAGGATTTCGAGTTGTTCATATTCGGCCACCCACTTACGTGTTTTTTTTGTTTTTTGTTTTTTTGTTTTTTTTTTACTCGAGACTCATTTTATTCACCTCGTGACCTACTGAGGTGTCGGGACCCAAAGTTTGAAAAATGCTGAGATAGACAGACAGACAGACGGACGTTTCAGTCGAATCCTATTATTGTTAGTAACAGAAATACATTAGTATGGATAAATAAGTAAACGTTAAATACATAACAAGATGAAGGCATATATCTCTAGTCCTTATTGATATTATGATACTGTTTTTTTTTTTTTTTTTTTTTTTGCTTTTTTTTTACAAAAAATATTCCTGTAATATCCAACACACATTTAAAGCTCCTGCTTTCCAGAAATTGATAACCGGGATAATCCGGATGAAGGGCGGATACTTCCTAGCACAATCTACTGTCGATTAAATATTCTGCCAATAATTATTATTATAATAATAATAATGTTCCTGGTAATGAATGGATAAGAAAGGAAATATTTCGAGACATAATTCTATGAATTTCTATTTTATCTCGGAGTTTCACTTACCCCACATTTTGTAGGTCATTGCATTAAAAATATATTCAATCTATTAGCAGAAGTAACTAGTCCCCTCCCTCACCGCCCCCACACTCCCTCCCCCCTTCCAAAACAAGTCGTAAAAAAGAAGCAGCAATAAAGATGGCGGAGAAAAGTCTGATCGCAAATGAGATGTTTATTTCTAAAAAAGGCGATGAGGCAACACGGAAATCAAACAAAGGCAGTGATTAATTAACATTCAGCGAACTCCCAAAGAAAGACTATGATTTCAGGTAATTCAATGAAAGATAACTGACAAATCAGTATAATTTTTGGAAAAAACCATTCAAAACATTTTCGGTTTCGTTTAGCTAAAGCAAAGTTGAAAAATAAAAACTCAACTCAATGACCTTTCAATGTCTCCAAGGATATTAAACACAAATTATAACAAAAGAAGACTTGCAGAATTCCGTCGAGAAAGTATGTTCCTAAACCTTCCTTATTCTAATTTCATAAATTTTTTTATTATTATTAATGGGATTCCAGCGGAATCCAATCGCTCAATGTCGAAACGAAGCTCTGACGTAACGCCTTTGAGCCAAGTTGGTTCCCTTATATGTTGACGAAGTTATGTACTATATAGAAGCATTTTCCTTTAAAAGATGTAGAGAAAAAAATCATATGGGTTGAAGGTTCAATCTTGTGGGTTACTTGTTCCTTCCTGTGGGCTGAGGGTTTCCCCTTGTGGGTTGAGGGCTCCTACTCGTGGGCTGAGGGTTACTCCTCCTGCAGGTTTCCTCCTTTTGGACTGAAGGTTCCTACTCGTGGGCTGATGGTTACTCCTTCTGGACTTGGGGTTCCTCCTTTCCCCTTTCCCTCCCCCCCTCTCTGCGCTTCCTCTATTACAGTCTTTATTTCTTTTCCTATTCCTTATTTCATTCTTTTTTTTTATGTAACATTGTTCTTCTGAAAAGAAGAGAGGGAGGAGTAGAATAACAGAGGAGGAGAAGGAAAACTTCTTTTTCTCCGTTCTAAGACTCTGACGTTTTTCTCAGCAAGTGACTTTAGCAATACCTACAGTGCACCACTTGAGGTGCACTGATGGCACTTCCACTACGGGGGCAGAAGGAAGAATGATTTTCGATGCATTCACGAGAATTGGCGTCAATAAGCCATTACCCTTCGTTTCTCAGTCAGTGGTGTTTTGTTTATACTTTTCTTATTCTTTCTTTAACTGTGCATTTCACCTTGGGTAGACAGTCTCTTTCTCCTCATCCACCTTCTCTTACTCCTCTTCCCTCTTCCTCCTCCTCACCATCATCATCAAAATCATCATCATCTAACTTTCCTCCTCCTCCTCCTCCTCCTCCTCCTCCTCTCCCAAGGAGAAAAATAAAATAAAGGAAGCCAAGTAATCACCTTCCTTCAGAATCACCCGCTGAAGACTGAGCTGCCTGTTGTGATCGGATTCGTCTGCCATAACGGAAGTTTCCAGGAAACGCATATTCTCTCTCTCTCTCTCTCTCTCTCTCTCTCTCTCTCTCTCTCTCGATCTCTCGGCTCTCGTCTCTCTCTCTCTCTCTCTCTCTCTCTCTCTCTCTGGCTATCATCACCGATTCCATCTCTCTGGCTATCATCACCGATTCCATCAGCTCATCGTCCCAGAAGCGTTAAAATTCACTCTTCCTGATTGATTGATTTCTATTGAAATCATTCACCAAAAGTTAGTTGAAATGTCGTCGATAATGTCACCATTCCATTCGACTCATCCAGGGACAGGAATGCTGTGAGAGAAGGAATCATATAGCATTAATAATCGTAATGATAATAGTAAATTCTCGCATGCGTTAGGTAGTGTGAGGAACTACTGATATGATGTGGCTTTTATGTACGTGTATGGACCTAATGTATGGCTGGAAGATATCCTGTGTGTGAATAAAACCAGCTGTGTTGAAGGAGACTTTAATCTCTATCTCTCTCTCTCTCTCTCTCTCTCCTCTCTCTCTCTCTCTGCTGGAAACTTTGAAACACAAAACAAGTCTGACCCATCCACAGCATCCAATCGTGCGCACCTTCCTGTTTCGTCTCTGAAATGAAGCGAGATAAATCTCTCAGAGAGAGAGAGAGAGAGAGAGAGAGAGAGAGAGAGAGAGAGAGAGAGAGAGAGAGAGAGAGAGAGAGAGAGAGAGAGAGAGATTTGCCTGGCGTATTGAATTCATGTCCACTGCAATAAATGGAGACAGCTCCTCGTAATTCAGGGTTCCTTTGCTTCTTGGAGACCAACAAGGATATCTAATTTTGAGTTCCCTTTATTGGGACGTACAAAGAATTTTCCGAACATACGGAGCAAAATTGTAAGTACCTATATATACATACATACAAACATACATACATACATACATGTATAACTGAATCACGAAAGTTAGGAACGTGATAGTAAATCCATAAATAAAGATATATGCCACGAAGGAAAAATAAACGGAGTATCTGCGAGACTTTTCGACGTTAACGTCCTTTACTAAGCAGAAACTGATATACATGAGGAAAAAGACAATACAAGAAGATTCGTATAACTGACAGATAGGGATTTTAAAGAGATTAGTACCTAGAATCCGACACACCTGGATGATGAGTAACTTTCCCAAACAAGCATAAAGAATGGGTGCAATTAAAGGTTTAAGACAATCATCTCAGATACAAGGACAAGATAATTAAAGGATTATAGGTAACAGCTATTCAGAACTTGGTAAACAAATCCATATTCACAATACATATTCTCAATACATGTCAGACATACATTACAATGAAGATAACTCTAAGGCAACTAATTTTTATTTAAGTCTGTAATTATATCTTTGAGGTCATTCTTAAACATGTTACAAATACAAGGGTCTAAATGAAAAAGGCCACGACTAACATTGAAATTAAAATGAAAAGTAAGTTGTATTAAAGCAGATTCTAAAAGATTTCGTGACAAGATATCTCTTGACCTTGCAATTACTGAACTACCAACCCAATTTTTCGGTGGTTGTTTTCACTTAAATGAATGAATATTGCATTAGATGTTTTCCCAGTTTGTACAGAATATTTATGCTGGCTTAGCCTTACTTCTAGGCCTTTGCTAGACTGTCCGAAATAAAATGAGGGACAATCCATTCATGGAATTTTATATATTTGTTGTTGCTTTCTCTGGGGCCATTTTTTATTAACATTCCTTTTAGTGTGTTATTATATGAAAAAACAAGGTTGACATTAAAAGCTTTTAACAATGATTTAATGGTTTCAAATCCATTAAAATAAGGCAAACTGAGAATGTTCTTAGAATTTTCTTTCTGCGCGTTACTTACACTATAAAACTTTTTGTGGGCTTTATTATAACAAATATCTAATTTATGTGAAGGATAGCATAAATCTTTCCCTATTTTTCTTATGTATTCAATTTCTTGATCAAAATATTGTGGACTGACAATGTGCAATGCTCGTAAAAACATAGAAGAAAAAATTGATATTTTTATGCTAAGATGGTGGCCTGAGAAGAAATGAACATAAGTTAAGTTGTTGGTCGGTTTCCTATAAATACTGAATTTACATTGAAATGGTTCTCTATGTATCAAAACATCTAAGAAAGGGAGGCAATTGTCTTTTTCTAATTCTAGAGTAAACTT
Source organism: Macrobrachium nipponense (assembly GCF_015104395.2). Lineage (NCBI taxonomy): Eukaryota > Metazoa > Arthropoda > Malacostraca > Decapoda > Palaemonidae > Macrobrachium > Macrobrachium nipponense. The sequence continues at coordinate 45,948,871 of NC_061105.1, read as the reverse complement.
AATTGATGGTACCTGGTTATTTGATTTAGAGAGTAAATCATTTACATCAATACCGAGACAGGCAGAACAGCTAAAATATCATCAACATAACGATACCACTTTACAGGAATATAAATGATATCAGGTAAGTAGCATTTTTCAAAGAATTCCATATACAAGTTTGAGAGTAGTGGTGATAAAGGATTTCCCATTGCCATGCCAAATATTTGTTGATAAAATTCACCATTGAATATAAACTTACAATTACAATGCACAAACTCGTGAGTGAAATAATGTGACTTATAGGTAGAGGTAATTCATGCTGAGTTAGTTCATTACTAAGATATTCTAAAATAGAGTCTATAGGGATTTTAGTAAAAAGAGAACATACATCAAAGCTAACGAATCTGTCAGTAGGGCAAAGAGCAATTTTGTTTGATATATCAACTAAATCTAGAGAATTATATATATGAGAATCGGAAATGGTTCCAAGTAACGGGGACAAGATCTTAGAGATATATTTCGAAAGTTTATATGAAATTGAACCAACAATACTGATAATAGGCCGCATAGGGTTATTTTCTTTGTGCGTTTTGACTAACCCGTACAAGTAAGGTAGCGAAGTAGATTTGATGACAATTTGCCTAGTAGTTCTGTTTTATCTTTAAGGATATTTTTCACTGTGCTATTGAAGTTTTTTATGACTTGATCAAGGGGAATTTTTTTTTAGTTTTTTATAAGTCACATCATCATCCAGTAGGGCTTGCATACGTGATATGTAGTCAGCTTTATCTCAGTTTGCCTTATTTTAACGGATTTGAAACCATTAAATCATTGTTAAAAGCTTTTAATGTCAACCTTGTTTTTTTCCTATAATAACACACTAAAAGGAATGTTAATAAAAAATGGCCCCAGAGAAAGCAACAATATAATATATAAAATTCCATGTATGGATTGTCCCTCATTTTATCTCGGACAGTCTAGCAAAGGCCTAGAAGTAAGGCTAAGCCAGCATAAATATTCTGTACAAACTGGGCAAACATCTAATGCAATATTCATTCATTTAAGTGAAAACAACCACCGAATAAATTGGGTTGGTAGTTCAGTAATTGCAAGGTCAAGAGATGTCTTATCACGAAATCTTTTAGAATCTGCTTTAATACAACTTACTTTTCATTGTAATTTCAATGTTAGCCGTGGCCTTTTTCATTTAGACCCTTGTATTTGTAACATGTTTAAGAATGACCTCAAAGATATAATTACAGACTTAAATAAAAATTAGTTGCCTTAGAGTTATCTTCATTGTAATGTATGTCTCACATGTATTGTGAATATGTATTGTGAATATGGTTTTGTTTACCAAGTTCTGAATAGTTGTCACCTATAATCCTTTAATTATCTTGTCCTTGTATCTGAGATGATTGTCTTAAACCTTTAAATGCGCCTATTGTTCATGCTTATTTGGGAAGGTTACTCATCTTCCAGGTGTGTCAGATTCTAGGTAATAATCTCTTTATAATCCCTATTTGACAGTTATACGAATCTTTTTGTATTGTCTTTTTCCTCATGTATGTCAGTTTCTGCCTAGTAAAGGACATTTAACGTCGAAAGGTCTCGCAGATACTCCTTCGTTTATTTTTCCTTCGTGGCATATATCTTTATTGATACATACATACATACATACATACATACCCATTTGATTATGTTTATATATATGAATATGTCTGTATATAAATACGCAAACACACAGCACATATAAATTATAATATCCAGCGAATTTCCACCTGCATCGTATTTTTCTCTTCATAACATATTCATTTCAGCACGAGGTAATATAACCTATACTCTGGATTCATATTTTTCGACAGACATACTATATAATTTTTATTGTCAAGTTTTGCTCGAGAGCCGCTTTCAGCGTCGTATGATCCTTGATATTAAACAGAACCGTGTCTCTTATTTATTATTTGTCGTAGTTTCAGATCTGTTACGTATGTTATTGGCCGAATAGAAAGATAAAAAAAGGAATGTAATAAACAGTCTTAGAGTTAAGGTTATATGAACGTTTTATTTGCCTGATGTTTCACTTTCTCTATTTGCATTCAGAGCGCATTTTCAGATGAAATCCATGTAGAGTGCATTTAATATTCGAGCGACATTATATTCAAGACTTTATAGTATTCTGTTTTTCTCACCCGATGCAAACACTTTATCACGGAACTCGTCAGAATTTTCCCTTGACAATTAAATTCGTATTTAACGTCAAGTTCATCAGGCAAACTCTATGTCTTTACAATGACTCGCGGGAGGGAATTCATAATAAGAGGATATAAAACGCCGTATTGCGTTTATTTCTCATTCTAATTTTCATCTTGACCTTCATTTGCATATTCTATCACTTACTATTGTATAAAGCGATAAAAATGTGTAAATTGACATACAAAAAAGTTTTGATGAAGTAGACATGAAATATGTTTAGCTTTTTCTTGCATATGCATTTGTTTACAATAGAACGTGAAGTGTAAAAGTTTTATATCTATCTCCCTAATTATATATATATATATATATTAATTATATAATATATATATATATATATATATATATATATATATATATATATTATATTTAAGATCAATATAATATATATATATATATATATAGATATAAATATATATATATATATATATATATATATATTATATTAATATATTATATATATATATATAATATTATATATATATATATATATATATATATATATATATATATATATAGATATATATATATATATATATATATATATATATATATATATAGTATATATATATATATATATATATATATATATATACATGAGATTTCATCGCATCACCGTGTCATTTTTTATATCACAATCAATAACCTACAAATACTACTTAATTCGGCCAACCTTGGAAGTAACACTGAAGGGGAATTATAACTGAGAAGGGGTTTGTCAGCAGCAGCTTTTACTTCCGCCTTCAGGGACGGATTCCCTTTTTGTCCCCTTGACAGCTCAGTGGTGAGAGAACTCTTTACTGAAGTCGGAGGCAGATGCTGTCAGTGGTTCGAATCTGCCAGATGACAAGCCTTTTGTCGATTATGACTCCCCTTCGGTATTATTTGCAAGGTTGAATGAATTGGACATTAAGCGAAATTTGAGAGTTTTTAATATTTTATATATTTTATATATGGTATATATATATATATATATATATATGATATATAGATAATAATATATATATATATATATAATGTAAAACGTAAACGCACGAGAGACTTGCTAAATGTCAGTAAAACAGGTGCGCCCACAAAGAGGCCTCTTCAGAAGTACTTTCCTTAGACCTATGATGTACTCAGTGGTTTCCCATTACTGGTTGTGTTCCTGGCAAGTTGACAGTTCCTGGCCTGACCAAATAATGACAATGGTGGTACTGAAACAAAAATGAACGAATGTCACGATGATTTTATGGTGGCAATTATAACCATTTCATGAGCGCTTTTATCGTTAATGAGTCTAGCGATGACGACATAATGACAATTATCATAGCAATTAATATCAGTGGTACCGTCGGTCGAGGGAACGACAGACAGACGGAGAGATTAACGTAGAATCCATTTGTGGCTTAATATTTTTGAGTTAAAAATTTCCGGTTCATTACATGGGACTGATAAAACTATTAGCATTACGAAACCAACATGAATATTTGCAGGATCGTTAGAGATAACTCAAATAAAACCCCAAACTAAACTTTCCCCAATCTATTTCTAATTAAAAAACTGGTCATTAACGACGAAACTGCCTTTTTGTATCCAACAACGATTCTTTTAGTGTTAACGAGATAATAATCTCATTTGATTATCTGTTTTATCACAGGCAATATAAAATTCGTCATATTAATAACAGAGAGAGGTATTGCTGCCATTTATTCTGTTATGTATTCTCGTTCATGAAATATTTTAATGCTGAAATAACGCCTTTCAAACAAATGCAATCCACTTTATAGTTGATTACGGTCTCTGAGTCTGTTATGTCCCGTAATGCTTCAATTTTATTTGGCTCTGACAATTTTATGAGTACTGTATCACAAGGGCCCTTCATATAGATGTTGACATATTTTTGCTGAAGCATTTAATTTCGTTTCAACTTATAGCATATTTTCATAATACAGAACTCATTATAATTACCACGTTGCTTTATTGGTTAAATTCCTCCATAACCCGCAAAAGAAAAATTTTGGCAGCCCCGTGTTGCTTGCCAAATCTCTTTTGAAAACTCAGTGTGATTCAGGCCACATCTTCCTCTTAGTATTTTATCTTTTCAACCTTTTCTTTCCAGGCGGAAATCCATCAGAGAATATAAACTAGATTAAAATAAAGTACTATATTCGCTAAACCCAAAATGGAATGATACAAAAGTCAATACTTTTCGTAAAAGTAGATATATGGTAAAAATAAAATCCTAAGAACCGTTAGATTCTATATTATTTGATAATGCAAACATAATCACGAAAAATGGTGTATTTAGTATCAGAATGGTGAAATAAAAGAAGTGATTGAATGTTCCACGTAAGCACATAAGATTTATAAAAAGCAAAAATAAATCTAGGAAAGGTAAAAAAAAAAAAAGTAAAAATCGTCGAAAAGATGGTACCATAGTCAGGAGCCGTAGGACAGAATGGCAGAAAGTTTTCCTTAATGCCAAAGCTGTCAGACGAAATTGCATTATCCATCAATCACTCACTCATTAGCGACCCAAATTACTTCCACTAAAGAACTTTTGGGTTAATTTTTTACGTGCAGTTCTTGATGGGGATAGCACGTATAAGATAACATACAACAAAGGAGAATATTTTTCCGTTTCTTTGTTTTTTATTATTTTATTTTATTTTTATAGATTGCCAAGGCTGCAAATCCCAATCCCTCGGGTAATTTAGTGACTTTCACACTGCAGAGCCTCGAATACCTATTATGTTCTGTAACGTGGTGCAGTATTTCAGCGGTGTATTATTCTCATATGTATATTTATATATATATATATATATATATATATATATATATATATATATATATATATATATATATATATATATATATAATATCTGTGTTTTGTGTCCAACCATTCCACACTCATCTCCAAGTTCCACCCTAGAAATTCGTCGAGATAAGCTTTGGAACCACCTGAATTTGAGAGAGAGAGAGAGAGAGAGAGAGAGAGAGAGAGAGAGAGAGAGATTCTCTCCTCCGGCATTAACGGCAATAGCAGACAGCGGATTAGAATCGCCTACTTTCTCATCTGCCTCTCGCCTTCGTCAGGTAATCCGCGCAGACGAGAGAGGCAGAGATTTATTTCCCCCGACTGAGTCTGTTTTCTTTCGTGGGAATTGATACGGGAGGAAAATTGAAACTTCCAAAGATCAAGAGAGCGAAGGGGGGGAGGGAGGGGGAGAGTGTGGAAATGGTAGGGCGTTATTTTCGGTAAGGTTGAAATGATAGCAAATAATTGCAATGAATCCGAAACGTTTCGGTTTGGCATCAGTGGAGGGCTGATTGTAAAGGTTTAAAAGTGTCAAGTTTTGAGAGAGAGAGAGAGAGAGAGAGAGAGGAGGAGGGCAGGGGCGTGGGGAAAGGCGACCCGGAGGCGTTCATATGAAACATGTAGCATGCACATCTCCACAAACAATTTCCCCGATATTTTTAACATTTGCCCATCAATATAATCCAAGACATGAACAATTTAACAAACACCACATCAGCTACATCAGACGAAAGTAACAAACCTCTCAAATGAAAAGGAAGGAAATATATTCCCTTATTATTGATCGAGGAGTAATATGAGTAAAGAGAAGGGTAAATATAGGAGGAAACTGTAAGCGACTTGTCATACGAAGTTGACTGTGAAACCGTCTTTGTGACATTAAGCGATATTTGTATTTCTCTCTCTCTCTCTCTCTCTCTCTCTCTCTCTCTCTCTCTCACACACACACACACACACACACACACACACACACTAACATATGAAGTGAATTAGGTAAATGTTGCAATGTTTTTATATAGGAACATTACGAAAAAGCTTTACTTTATGGCAACAATTGTATTGCCTAAGTACTTTCAGATATATATCATAATACTCACTGTTAAACTTATGCTTTCTAAGTGAATTTTTAGTAATGCAATTGTCATTGTCGTTATTTCTTTTTATTATATCATCCTTGAAAATATTTTGAATCAAATTTCTTTCCAAAATCAGTTTACATAGTCCATGGGCAGTCAGCCTCTTCGACATATTAAGACCACTTTCTCCTTGAAAACATTAACTGAACAGAGAAAGCAATCAGGAGGAAGAAGCCAGTACCTCGGGCAAGCATTCGAATAAAAAACGATCGTCTGCTTGAAGCTCATTGGTCGGATCGTCTCTCTCGGGATACTCCTATTGTTCCAGTTCTCATTTGCATGGCGTTGCCAGATGCCATTCCCTGATTAATCCTTCAGAATTTCTCTCGGATTTTCTCAATATGAAGATGGTCTCACAGTCTACCCAGCTATAAAAGTGCCAGTGCAGGTGCTGCATAATTAGGGACCCATTTACATAGTGATTTATTTTCGAGTCAGATTTCGAATATCTGAAATAGCATTTATCCAATTATTTCATTATTGTGTTTTAATTTATAAGAAATCTTTGTATTTGTAATGTTTGATTCTGGAATGATGTTTTGCCTGTCTTAAGGGATAATCTGCTATATAAGAGAAATGAGAAATATTTCATGAGCGATGATCGATTATCCCATTTCACCAATCTTTTATGATACTGAAGGCTATTCGCCCGTATGAACGGCAAACATTACAATGAACTATAAAGCTATTTTTCAATTAAATCTATTCGTTTACGTTTAGGCTGTCTTTGTAATGATAAAAGACTTTGTGAATGTCTGTGCACATTTTTAGAAGCAGCACAAACACACACACACACACACACACACACACACACACACACACACACACACATATATATATATATATATATATATATATATATATATATATATATATAATATATATTATATACTTCTAGGGCACAATTTTTCCCGGATACAACATTCATTGAATAGAATGGCTTTCTCACTGTTAACCAGCTTTTTTGAAATTGCTTCATATTTTCTAATTATTTTCTTTACTTCATTGTTCAGGTT
>NC_061105.1:45922468-45939968 GCF_015104395.2 Macrobrachium nipponense | reverse complement strand
TTTAGGATTCAGGATTCAGGATTTAGGATTTACTTTCCACGGAAAGCTATGACAACCTGTATGCTGTATAGCATGTGGGCGTGGCTTAAGCACGAGTGAGGGCTAAAAATATAATCCTTTTTTTATAATTGCCCAAGAAACTGAGTTGAAAGAGTGTGCCAAATAATTTAGGAGAATGCAATAGAAACTAAGTTTAATAGGATTAGATAATTTTAAATGTTTAAGAATTTACAAAAATGTCAACGCAATCATATCAAGGTTTTAATATTCATACATGCATGACAAATCTACTCATTCGGATCTTTGAAAATCCTTCTCTGTTGTGTTTGGTCTATTAGAGATATTTAATATAACTATTTTGATGACCTTATATGTAGACTACATAACCCATGATCATTGATATTAAATGAGAATATTTTATTCAAATGTCGAAGAAGTCTAAGGCTTCCATTAGTGGCACTTATTTGGTCTTGATGTCATTTGCATTTCTCTACTGTTCCTGAAAAAAAAAAACTTGAAAACCAGAGACCATTACCTTTTGCGGGGCTTCGTTTTCATAAATAAAAGATATGGAGAGAGGGAGAGAGATCTGTTTTTATTATATGGCGGATATATATGAGTATTTGAAGGGTTGGTTGAGTTTGATGTGAATTGCGAATATTACTTTATTTTAAAGGATAAGGCTGATGTGTTTATAAAGTAAATGAATAGATATGTGATCATTATTATAAGAACCTTGACCTCGATCAAAGTGCACAGAGCAAGAAATACGCTAATAAATTGATAGGCCTTCTTCTGCTACAGGATACACGTCAAAATAATTAGGATACATATTCAGGAGAGAGAGAGAGAGAGAGAGAGAGAGAGAGAGAGAGAGAGAGAGAGAGAGAGAGAGAGAGAGAGAGAGAGCACTTTCGCTTTGTTTTTTTTTTTCGGTGGAATTTCTGTTTTTGTCGTTTACCTTTCATGATTTTTTTTTCCTCCAGTTTTGTATTTTTCTCTCTCCTCCGGCTCAAGATCAGTTTTGTTTTCCTAAGTCTGATTTTCATAATTTGATTCTTATTTTTTAAATGTGCAGCTTTTATGGAGTTTATTATGTGCTACTTATTTTCACATTTTCAAATGAGAAAAAAATTCTAAGTATTTACAAAGGTCAAGTTCAGTACATTCATGCAAAGAAATATGAAATAGGTCAATTTGGTGTACCTATAGATATTAACGGTTTTAATACTTGTGATAGGAGCCTCTTTTGGAAAAGCAAATATACGAATCTTGAGGTTAGGAAGTCTCTTTAAGAAACGCCATGAATGAAACGTATTTAAACATTAAGAAAGGAAGAACTTCTGGGAAAACACAATTAAGAAACTTTTTTTTTTTTTTTTGGACGCCAGAATGTTCTCGTGGAAACGGGCAAATATGAAACATTTGTAATTTTGAAGACAGGAATTGTCCCATAGCAATAAACAAATTTGAAATATTTTCGATTTTCAAGATGGAAATCCTTTGTGGAAGAACACAAATATAACACTGTTGCCGTTTCATGCAAATATGCATTTTTGCAGTTTCATCCAAATATAATACTTTTGCCATTTCATGCAAATATAACATTTTTACCATTTCACGCAAATATAACACTTTTGCCATTTCCAAGATGAGAGACTTTTTCCGAAACCATGAATAACAATACGAAATGTTCTTCATTTTAAGACTTTCAGTCTATTTATACACTCTTTTGGAAAGATAAAAACACCGATATCTCTACATCTTCCATTAAATACAGAGAGAGAGGGAAGGGAGGTCAGAGAAGAAGAGGAGAGGAGAGAGAGCGAGATGAGATGAGAGATTGAGAGAGAGAGAATTCACAAACTGTTTCGGGAAAGTTGGACGACAGAGACAATTCCTTATCACTTTTCTATAAAGTAGATAAATGGATTCCACATCCAAAAGGAATTAGGTTTCGTGGCCATAAATTCCACTTCTCGTCAGTTCAGTCAGAAGGAAAAAAAAATTTTTAGCAAAAAATTTTCTGAGGTAAAACAGAGCAGAAAAATCGGTGACCATTGAGAACTAGATTCTTTTTTTTTTCTTCTTCTTCTTTATATATTTATTATTTTTTTTATTTTTTATTTATTTATTTATTTTTTTTTTTGAGATTCATTTCATTCCAAAACCTTTATAAAGTCGCTTCTCCAGGTAAACATCTAATTCCCATTCTTCTTCTTCTTCTTCTTCTTCTTCTTCTTCTTCTTCTTCTTCTTCTTCTTCTTCGAGAGAGAGAGAGAGAGAGAGAGAGAGAGAGAGAGAGAGAGAGAGAGAGAGAGAGAGAGTATTTCCTATTACCCAAAATATGTAGCTGCAACTGATTCATCAGAAGCTTTCACCAAATTCGCTCAGAATCATATTTTGTAAAAATATAATTAATTTATATGGCGACTACATGAAAGAAAGCGAACAATAATATGCAATCAGTTTTCCTCTTTTTTTTTTTGTAGCTTTGATGCAGGAAAAACACATCATGTTTGTATGTAACTGAATGTGAATGCCAGTTCCTTGAGGAAAATATATTATTTGAACAATTTCTTTACCTTTTTTCCTCTGCACATAAATGATACGATCAGGTATACTCTGACTCGTGGAGAGCAAATAGTATTTTAAACCGCTAAATTGAAATATGTGAACATTTTAAAACGGTTATGTAATTGCTTATATAGGTCAAGCTTATTCCCCTAATTTTCGGTAAAGCATATTTGATTCTGAATTATTTCGAATCAAATGATTCACCTAATCAGTATTTAATAAATTCCCTGAAAAAATATGTTAAAACGACCCAAGGTGTGAACGTATCCATACAGACTAAAGCTGCTATTCCTTTCAGAGAGTAAAGAGACGGGAGATTTTATAAGAATTCATCTCTTCTGAATATATTCACTCAAGGGAGAGAGAACACGTCATTTCCATGATATCTTTTCAGTCTTTTTTTCGTGTTTCGTTTTCCACTTTCTTCTCTGCCATTTCAGACGAATCATTGTTCTGTTTTCTTCGCATCTCGTAACATAATCACAAAAGCCCTAATATGGAGAACCGAAAAAGGGAAAAAGTTTTGGAACAGCATCGTATCGCTGAGGATTTTCCCTTTAGGAGTCTTTCTTGGTCGTTGCAAGAATAGGGCCATCAAGGGAGTATTGGAACTAGGAATTGGTAATTGGGTTTTTTGTTATGTCTAGCTCACTCTACTATAGTAAATTCTTTCTTCCTTATTTTTTCCTACTTCACTATTAAGTATAGAGAAGCATAACAGAAGAAGATAATCAGAAGGAAATGGCGAAACTCGCGTTGAGCAATTTGCCACATTTCCATGCACTGGTCATTACATCTTATGCTTCGTATGGATTTGCAAACACTCAAAGGTTTATGAAGGGACTGTCAAATCATCATTTTTAGTTTACGTTTACTTTACATGTCATCTATAGCAATATTTTGCAATGTTTTTCACCTGCAGTTCATCAAATATCCATGAGTAGGTTGCTGAAAAGCAATCATGGCGTAGTCTATCAAAAACGACAAATGTTTGTCTTTCATCAAGGATCCAGTTGTTCCACGTTTATTCAAAATCCAATCTACTGTTTACTCAAATAAACGACGCGTTTTCGGACATATTCGCTTTGAAAGTCAAGATGAACTTTCTCGTGAGACTGAAAGTATTGGGGCGTCGATGTAAAGCTTATCAACTTTACATCTTCGGGCTCATTCGAGAGAACCAACTTGCCCGTTTCCGTCTTTTGGGAAAGTCAGTCACTATCCCCCTTCCTTTAAATGTGTGTGTGTGTGTTTGTGTGTGCATATATGGATGTATGTATTAAACTTGATTACTTGCGCAATGGTCCCGTGCATTACATACATAAAAGTTAAATTTTTACAAGGGTTCGTCTGTCATACGGTGGCCATACAGTGGGGACAGAGAATCCTTGAAATCTTGTAGCTTTTGTGAATAGAATCTCATTGAAACCATCCTCATTAAATAGCCTTTTGTTAGTCTTTATATATACGTATATATTGCAATCACGTTAACACGCTGTATTATATATATATATATATATATATATATTATAGGATATATATATATATATATATATATATATATCTACTAAATATACGATATATATATATATATATGTGTGTGTGTGTGTGTGTGTGTGTGTGTATATATGTATGTATATTCATCTCAAGATTTTATACTTCAAAATCTTACAAAGGTAAAATATCATAACCTCCTATGTCACTGGATTTCAATTACTGTAAAGAAATTATATGATCGCTTTTCCCTTTTATTTTCGGTTATTTAAAAAAAAATATCTTTTAAAAACATCAATCTTTTGCGAGGTATTTGTCGTCAAGCCCATGACTTCATGCCCTTTGGCGAAGCAGTACTAAAGAAAACAGCCTCTGTTCTAGAGGCAAAAGCCTTTAGCAAGTTGCATGCCAGCAACCCCCACCTCCCTCCCACAGGTTGAATCAGCCTGGAATGAAAGAGGTCCCAGTCGAAATAGGTTTCCCTTCCAAATATTTCGTTTGCTTCTTCTTTAACTTTGCGTTTCCAATCGCCTTTCGTTCCAATTGTTAAGGTGGGGATGAACTTGGATTTACTTTCTCTATTTCGTTTATTTCTCTCGTCCGAGTAAAGCGAATTCTCTCTTCCGCTCCACGGAAGGAGAACTCCATTATTTAAAGACCGGGTTTTCCTAAGGCTGTCCAAGTTTGCCTGGATTTTGAACTTCTTTCTAAATTGCTGCACTAAATCCAGTTTTACCTTTTTCTGTCGTGGATACCATCTTGAAAGAAAATTACTTTCATTCTCCTCTCAAGTTTCTCGGATTTATTTTCCGTATTCTCTCATGTGTCCAAAATTCCTAATCTTGATTATGATTATTATTATTTTTTTTTTTTTTTTTTTTTTGCTCTATCACAGTCCTCCAATTCGACTGGGTGGTATTTATAGTGTGGGGTTCCGGGTTGCATCCTGCCTCCTTAGGAGTCCATCACTTTTCTTACTATGTGTGCCGTTTCTAGGATCATACTGTTCTGCATGAGTCCTGGAGCTACTTCAGCCTCTAGTTTTTCTAGATTCCTTTTCAGGGATCTTGGGATCGTGCCTAGTGCTCCTATGATTATGGGTACAATTTCCACTGGCATATCCTATATCCTTCTTATTTCTATTTTTAGATCTTGATACTTATCCATTTTTTCCCTCTCTTTCTCTTCAACTCTGGTGTCCCATGGTATTGCGACATCAGTGAGTGATACTATCTTCTTGACTTTGTCAATCAACGTCATGTCTGGTCTATTTGCACGTATCACCCTATCTGTTCTGATACCATAGTCCCAGAGGATCTTTGCCTGATCGTTTTCTATCATCACTCCTTCAGGTTGGTGTTCGTACCACTTATTACTGCAAGGTAGCTGATGTTTCTTGCACAGGCTCCAGTGGAGGGCTTTTGCCACTGAATCATGCCTCTTTTTGTACTGGTTCTGTGCAAGTGCCGGGCATTCACTTGCTATGTGGTTTGTGGTTTCATTTTTCGTATTGCACTTCCTACATATGGGAAAGATGTTATTTCCGTCTATCGTTCTTTACACATATCTGGTTCTTAGGGCCTAATCTTGTGCCGCTGTTATCATTCCTTCAGTTTCCTTCTTGAGCTCTCCCCTCTATAGCCATTGCCATGTGTCATCGCTGGCTAGTTCTTTAGTCTGTCTCATGTATTGTTCGTGCATTGGTTTGTTGTGCCAGTCCTCTGTTATGTCTGTCATTCTCCTGTCTCTGTGTATTTCTGGGTCTTCGTCTACTTTTATTAGTCCTTCTTCCCATGCACTCTTTAGCCACTCGTCTTCACTGATTTTCAGATATTGCCCCAGTGCTCTGTTCTCGATGTTGACGTAGTCCTCTATACTTAGTAGTCCTCTCCCTCCTTCCTTTCGTGTTATGTATAGTCTGTCCGTATTTGCTCTTGGGTGTAGTGCTTTGTGTATTGTCATAAGTTTCCTCGTTTTCTGGTCTATGCTGCGGAGTTCTGCCTTCGTCCATACCACTATTCCTGCGCTGTATCTGATTACTGGCACTGCCCATGTGTTTATGGCTGTTATCATATTTCCGGCATTGAGTTTTGACTTGAGTATCGTCTTGAGTCTCTGCATATATTCTTTCCTGATCGTTTCCTTCATCTCTTGGTGTTTTATATCCCCTCCTTCCATTATTCCCAGGTATTTGTATCCAGTCTCATCTATGTGTTTGATGTTGCTCCCATCTGGTAGCTTTATTCCTTCAGTTCTCGTTACTTTGCCTTTTTGTATGTTGACTATTATTATTATTATTATTATTATTATTATTATTATTATTATTATTATTATTATTATTATTATTATTATTATACGAAAAATACATTGACATTCACATTCATTCGTTACCCTTTTTACCACATTTCTCGTTACATGAATTCTCTCAACTCACTTTCTGTTATTTTTTATTTCCATTAACGTTATTTTTCTCATTTTCCATTTTCACTTATTTCCTTTCTTCCGTCAATTGTTTCATCATCCAATTATTACCATATCCGTACTGGAATTACTCATTTCCTTTCAGAATTCAGTGGTAGTGTATTTCCCGATTACACATTTCTTGTCATATCTTCCTTAACAAGACTCTCTCTCTCTCTCTCTCTCTCTCTCTCTCTCTCTCTCTCTCTCTCTCTCTCTCTCACTTCAAGGAACCAGATGACGAACGCAAAACAACTTCATTAGATGTATGAGTGAAAAAATTTATATTCGCTAAAGTGCGAGTATAGTATTCGTAGGAAAATAGAAAGACATTTTTAGTAGAATGGAGGTACTGAAGTTGTTCATTTTAAGACCAGAGATTATATGGTGTTCTTTTATGAAGGCAGGAAAGTATTTGTTTTCATATTCTCTCTATTTTCGTTTATCGCGTTCGTTTACGCGGATGATAATTTTTATGTCAGAGAGAGAGAGAGCATTTCAATATAAATGCAACTGCAATATATATAATGTTCAAATTAATTTTGAAAAAATACATTTCCACAGGAAGGTCGAATTCATATTCATTCTTCCATTCAGCTATCAAATTGAATTCTGTAATTCCAAAAATTCCAAAATATTTATGACTCCGGTTTCACTGATCAATTCCTGAATAGTAAACGGTCAGATTTACCTTCAATTTATTCTGGTGCTCAAAAGGGACGTCAATTCTTTGAAATAATATTTGATAGCGAGATTATGCAAATAACAAAATAATGAATGAACAAATTTTAATTTTATTCTGTTTTGGGTTCATATGATTTCCTCCTGAGTCGCATACAAACAATCAAACAAACAAACGAGAAATGACATATGTGGATATTCTGCCAACCATGAATAACCCGAATATTTTGTATTTCATTGCGACAAAAGGCGAGCTCACCGACGCTTGCAATACCTCGAAATGAGAGAGAGGTGAGCATGATTCCCTCGTGTGCTTTTCCTGATTGAAACTCTCCGAATAAATAATAATGGTTCGTTTTGGCAAATGTCAGAAGTCGGATGCCCTACGCACCTCGCACACTTCGTTCGGCTCATGAGACGTTGTTCACAATTCCAAACGATTTTTTTTTTTTTTTTTTTTTTTTTTTTTTTTTTTTTTTTTTTTGTATCTAGGATAGCTGAAGAATGATTTTAGACTTGAAATGATATTTTCAGTCGTCTTCATTTACTGCAAATTCGGGATAGAGAAATTTGATTGAGCGTACATGGAGGAAGGTATTATTGTATCCTCTTCTTCTTCTTCTTCTTCTTCTTCTTCTTCTTATTATTATTATATTATTATTAAACGTGATGGCTACTTCAGCAGTGTTACCCTTGTAGAGATTCTTCTCTATTTTTAGATAACGGTTTTTTTCCGTACTACATTTAAACGGGCTAGTAGAGCGCCAATTGAGGTCATTATTATTATTATTATTATTATTATTATTATTATTATTATTATTATTATTATTATTATTATTATTATATTGTTTCATTGTTTCTCACTCAAATGCATGAGTACTGTTTGTTTTCTTCTCAGGAATACACCGCTGATTTTAATCTTTGCTGTCTAATATCTTTGAGTAATTACTCTTTTGTGATTGATTAAATTTTGTGTTAGGTTTCCTTCAAACAGAGAATCATCATTAAGTGAAGGGGCACAAAACATCTCAAGGTAAGAACAAATATGTTTTTATTTTTTAACCCAAACCCTTCGTGAATTTGACTGTATAACAAATTTAACCACCAAATTTCATGTTACTCTGTAACTTATTTCCTCAAAAATGTACCCAAGCATCATCCAAAATGCACGAATTCGTATTTTTTTTTTAATAGAAATAAGTCCCTTAGTCTTCTAAAGCCGATAAGATCAGCAACCAAATTTACGTACCTGGAAAAAGCGTGCAGGACAAAAAAAAGGGGGCATTGGAAAAGAGAGAGAGAGAGAGAGAGAGAGAGAGAGAGAGAGAGAGAGAGAGAGAGAGAGAAGAACTATAGGTCTTGATAAGAAACGAACATAAAAGCAAAACAAACACAAAAAAAGGGAAAAAAAATTCCTTAGGTTGTCCGTAGTGGAATCATTTGTAGATCTGTCTCCTCAAATACCAAGCAAAGGAAAAGAAATGTAACGTATTTCTCTGGTTATTGTTAATGGAAATTCACCCTTTACTTCATTTAATCCACATCCTTGTGCATAGCCTGTATCGTTCAGTCGCCTGTCGATCGTAAAAGCAACTCCAGAGCATGACCAAAGAGGGAAAGAAACCCAAAATATTTTTTGGGAAATAATCTCTTTTGTTATATACTGGATCCAGTCCCTTCAGACAGAGCGCCTCATTCAATTATTAGTTGAATGACGCGTCGTTCGGGAAGAAGGTTTCGCCTTTCCTTTCGCAAATGCAATAAAGGGAAGAATTATTAGCGTCCGTGACTGCCTCCGATTCCTTGGATGCCAGCTATTGACTTTGGTTTCGGTTTCATTTTGAATTACCATAAATGTTTTTGGCTAATGTTTTGTAAAAGATTTTTTAGAAATCTCACGTTTATGTTATTTACTCTAGTTGAGCAGCTGTTGCGTGATGTAATTATTTTTATTTCATTTTAACCCCTTTACTTATTTAGAGGAATGCTAATCATTACTCTATTATGATTATCAGACTGTGGAGAACTTCTTTATAACAAAGTAAGTTTAGTAAATTAGTGTGAATACAGGGAGGTGTTGGTAATTATACCAACTGGGTGTTAAAAACCAAAGTAACGCGTAATGCTCTATCTAAGATGAAGCTGCTCCAGAACGGTTTGTTTTAAACCGTAGGCCGACGGAAAAGGCAACTAAATACCCTCATCTAGTCAGACTTACATGAGGAAACTTGAAATGATCTACTTTAGAAAGTAAAATGAGGGTTTAAGAAAATTAATAAGGAAAAGGAATTTTAAAGTATTTCTATGAATGTTTTCCTCCCGTGTGTCCACTGATGATGTTTTCAGCTGAAAATATTCTAAAATAAAAAAATAAAAAACTTAACCGACAAAGATAAACCTAACGTATCATATACGGTAATTCCTTTGCATGAGTTCACTCTAATTACATTTTCTGATTTGAGGAAAAAAATCGTTTAATATGGATAAATCAAAGTTATGATAAGTAATAATATCTTCGCATGCGTGCACTGTAGCAAAAACACCTTGAACTTTGACGTGAGGCAGTGAACCACCGTAAACACTTCAAACGGCTGCCACCCTCTCTAAAAACCAGGTGGAAATTGCTATTTTCCCATCATTGCTCTTTAATCATCCGGCAGTAATTATAAATTCAATTCGTTTTTTAATGTTACTAGTTAGACTGCAACCACCGTTGATCGCGATGTCAATCCAAAGTAAAACGAATTATGGTTTTTATTTTCTTTGAACTGAATGTGATGCAATAAGGTTTTTCCTTTACTCTCTCTCAGGGGGAATATCAGATTTAGTCAAAGTGAAGCGACGGGAAACCTATTATGGATGCTTCTCTCTGGAGGAGGTTTGAAATGATTTGATATATTCTGCAATCAGGGTAATTTGATGAGATCTGAAAATTCAGCGTGACATAATTTCAGTGTCTGGGAGAGAGATGTATTACATGCTTAGAATTAAGGGCAATTTTCATCTAGAGCCGTAGACTGATTTCAGTTTAACTTGACCCTATATTCATTGACTTTATCCTGTAACTGACTTCCGAGTTTGTTTTCGCTTTTCATGACATTAAAAAAGGCCCATTCAAGGAAACATTATATTTTCGGAGACTTCGGCCAAGATAATTATTCATCATGGAAAGGAAGGTCTGCTTGAAAAGACGCGGAATCCATGGGGGTATTGGGGGGCGTGGGGCTAGGGTCTTCATTGCAGCTGAAAAGACAAAATGACCTCGAAGTCGAGATAAGTAAGCTTCCATCTTTTGATGAAGAATATGACACTCAATTTAAAGAAACTACTTATTAAGACTTTGAAAATGAACGAAGTCTAATAATTTGCAAATAATCTGAACTGGTCGCTTTGGTGGTGATAAGGCTGAATTAAAATCCGTTAAGGACACTTCGTTATAAGATGTATCGTGTGATTAGTTATTGTTATGTTGAACAGGTATTGTTTTAGCGGAATTCTTGGAAAATAGTTCCTCATTTCGGTAATAATAATTCGGGATGCGCTTTTCCTTGTGGGAAATCTAAGGACTTCATACTCCATGTTGGGCCTTATTAATTAAGTCTTTACAAACTACATGATTACCCAAGTCAGCGATACCGGAAACAATTGACAGAAAATAATGAGCAGAAGAGTAATGGCAGAAGTGCTCAACTATAGTAGATTCACATCAACCGTGCATCTGACGTCTAACCAGTCCCTTACGACGCTCCTGATTGGCTGTTGATAAGCCAATCACAGGGCTGGAAACTCTCAGTCTCGAGAGAGACTTCACATGGGCAGGATGTGTATGTTCCACCTCTCCTGAGGGATACTTTTGAAAGACGTATCCCTCAGGAGAGGTGGACATAAGTCCTGCTCATGTGAACTCTCGAGAGGGACTGAGAGTTTCCAGTCCTGTGATTGGCTTGTCAACCAATCAGGAGCGTCGTAAGGGACTGGCTGAGACATCAGATGCACGTTTTATGAGAATCTACTATAGTACGTATTTCTCTGTCTACACTAACAAAAACCTTTGTTTAGGCCATCTACTATATCGATGACAAACTGTACAGAACATAACGGATAAGTAATTTCCAGCAGATTCAACAGTTTCCAGACCGTGTTTCTGTGTTCCACAGAAAGAAATATCTTATATAATAGATGACTTTTTAAGGTTACGGATACAAGGCTTGTTAGAACTGGAAATTTTAATTAACATTCTCTCTCTCTCTCTCTCTCTCTCTCTCTCTCTCTCTCTCTTCTCTCTCTCTCTGGAAATATATTTGCTGGTTAGGGAAGCCACCACCGCTTGAGTTTTCCTTCTTTCTTTTTTCCAGCTGGACTTTCAGTGATGTTTTGACAACAAAGTTCAGCGACGCGACCTTTTAGAATTCACTGAACAAATGTCATTCGGTTCTTCCTTCCCTTGCGTGACTAATTGTAAGAGAAGTCTATATTTTTCGAGGTTGGCAAAAACTGCTTGTTTTCCAAATTGGGTCAGTGCGTTTTATATTTTTGAAAGAGAAAATTAATTGTCAACTGGTTTCTAGTTAACGTAATTTTTGTGATATACCTCTTGGGCAAAATTAACGTGGTATTTTCTTTATTTGAGTTTATATTATAGAAATATCATTAGTTTACACCAGAATAAAAAAAAATTGTATACAATATTAATTATCAACTTTTTAATTGACTGCCATATTGAATCTTAAAGAAAGTCACTGACTTGAAAAAATAAGCCTTTGCTAAATACAAAATTAAAGAAATGACAAACAGAATTATCTCTACATTGCAAGTTGATTGGGAAAA
Organism: Macrobrachium nipponense; assembly: GCF_015104395.2. Classification (NCBI taxonomy): domain Eukaryota; kingdom Metazoa; phylum Arthropoda; class Malacostraca; order Decapoda; family Palaemonidae; genus Macrobrachium; species Macrobrachium nipponense. The sequence continues at coordinate 45,927,929 of NC_061105.1, read as the reverse complement.
CTAACAGAATTTGCTTGAAAAGTTAGTTTTAATATCTATTTCTAGTCCCTCCATACACTAACTTAGTATTGATCCTACTTCTGTTCACTTTGAGTAGCTGTTTCATACAGACTAAATACAAGAGAAATACTGTGAATCAAAAACGAAGGTTTTGTTAAACGGGAAGTAGCACTTGCTCCTTCTGTTTTTATATTTTTCAAAAGGGGAAGGTAAAATGAAGATATTCTCTCTCTCTCTCTCTCTCTCTCTCTCTCTCTCTCTCTCTCTCTCTCTCAGTGTGTTTGTCGCCTCTCTTCCGTAGCAAATTTTGTGTTTTCATCCTCAGAAAATAATCGAAAAAGCCTGACATCTGCTGTTTGCAGCCATTGTGAAAGAAACGAATAATTTCATCCACGTTTAGAACCTTCAGACTCATGACGCTTCAGCCATCCATCGTTTCTCAAATTAACAATATAAGAGGGGATATATTAACGCTATAATTACCAGATAGGTAATGTTTTGTAGTAAGAAAAATCAACTTAGAATAATACTTCCTTTCGATCATTTTGTAGAACTCTTAGGTTAAGATGTCGAGTTTATCCAAGATGAAAGTCATAGATACTCACCAGTGTCGTTGAACAGCGACGAATTTCCCTTTTTCGGGAGATGGTGCTTTTGAAAACCGAATTATTTATGGTGAGACCGGCGCCAACTAGAATACTATCAAGTGCACATTGGTGGTTCCTTATATATATATATATATATATATATAATATATATGATATATATATATATATATATGAGATATATATATATATATATATATATATATATATATATAGTATATATATATATATATACTATACATATATATATATATATATATATATATATATATATAATATAGTATATATATATATATATATATAGTACATATATATTTCACATTTAGATATCTGTTCGTTAATATGTGGGTCTCGTTATAGATGTTAGTATTTGAGATTATATCATCATTCATTTTCCTCCTTTCCTTCAGTAATTAATTTGATTTCCCACTCTTATCTTATTTTTAAAACAACTATTTTATATTCATTTATCTGTTTGCATTCATTTATCCCTTGGTATATCATTTTCCTAACTGTGAATGTATTTGTCCTTATTTGTGCTTTTGTAAGACTAAATACTTACATGTTCGTTAATAGATCTACTGATTGATTGATTGACTTCTGTCAACTATCCACCATCTGTTATTAAACGTTTTCAGTAAGTAGCGCACATTGAAATGGAGTAATCAAGAAAAACATAATAAGAAGAGAAATCACCTGTTCCCAAAGTTGTATTTCTTCCTCTGTAAACTTTTCCGAAGAGAATATGCAGGGCGCGAGTCTTCGTAAATCTTCCGCCGAGATTATCTGCAGTCTTGGCGAAGGGAATTTCGCTGCTATTTTGGAAGGGAGGAGGAGGCTGCGGAATAAATAACTCTCTCTCTCTCTCTCTCTCTCTCTCTCTCTCTCTCTCTCTCTCTCTCTCTCTCTACTCATCAATAACACTGTAGAAAATAAACCCCTGCCATCCGCTTCTCTGGGATCGTCTTAAAAGCTTTCCGAGAAGAATATCTATTAATCTCGGTAATGAATTTACCCAAAGGTAAAAATCGATATGGAATTTCCGTCAAAAGGAAAAGCTTCGATGAATTTTTCTCCGGCATGAAAGATTTCAAAGTCAGCTCGATCTATGCCAACCCGTGCAAATCAAACATTAGTTAACGATCTGGTTCGGTTAGCGCCAATAGTGGTTGCTGAAACTGAAATAAGCACAGTTATGGAAGTGTGTCATAATGGAATGGAATTACACTCAGTATTTAAGTGGTGGATAGATAAACAAATTATATAGTCTCCCTCGTGCGGTTCGGGAATCGAACGCATGTCATTAGTTTACGAGCTGAACCCACTTTAGCACTTGTTGTGAAGAGCTGAAGGAATAGAATAAGTGAATAATTGCCATGATCGATATATATATATATATATATATATATATATATATATATATATATATATATATATATATATATATATATACTATATTAGAACAGAGAACCCTTATATGGAACAAGAGTTCCACTCGTGAGGGTCCTTAAATGCCCTCCCCGTCGGCTGTAGTTGAAAGCAAATGGGATCCTCTCTGAATGGGGTCCCATCCATCTGAGTGAAAGCATCATCACTCTCCCAGGTGAAAGTTCCGTCTTTTCCCACGACGGTTCCAACAAAGATCCAGTGAAATATCATCCAGAAAATGTGTCAGGAACTTTTATCTCATTGGATTTTGGAAGATACTTGGTATCAGTGCTATATTTGTACTAATTATATTTATTCCGGATAAAGTTTAAAGTTTTTGATATAGAATTAAGCACATTCATATCCTATCTTGAAGACTGGTAATTTATAAGGCTACATTCATACTACTGTAATGTATGCCAGAAATACATAACTGCAATTTATCGCAAAGCAACTATTCACAACAGGTTGAATACATGTTAGCCACTTTCTGGTAGTCCTGACTATTGTTTCCTATGTTTATCCAACATTTGCCGCAGAAAAAGAGCCGTTTTCCTCTTACGGTCTTTGGCTTGTTTTCAACCTGTTTGTGATGTGTATGCGATTGGTTGCCGATGTGTTTTTGACCCATTGCTGTTTGTAGAAGCTGTCAAATGTCTCTCTTGGTTTTCAGAAACTTGTTTAAAACCAGATATTACATCACAAGTTTCTTTAATTTTGCAAATAATTATCTTTCTTTTAATTGATAAGAAATTGGCGAAATAAAATTGCTAGGCAAAGGAACTTAGTTTTATGATCGATGCAGTTTCTTAGCTTATATTTCAAAGGTAATTTTCTACCTTAAGAAATAAGACATAATGTAATCGGGTCTGCATGATCTTGTGTTCTCATCTAAATCATCTGATTGTTTTATATAAAAAAATACACCTTTACAGTTAAATTAAATCTATAATAAATCTTCTTTATTTTTAGATAGGAAGTAGTATTAGAATAAGAAATGTATGATATGCACTTCAGGTTGGTATATTTTCCACATCATGCATCTGAAGACACCACAAAAGCATAACTATGATATTCACATCGGTGATAAGAATTTTAATTCCCGGAATTTTGATTTCGGTAATTTCATTCCCGGAATTTTGATTCCCGGTAATTTGATTCCTGGTATTGTTGATTCCCGGTGATTTGACTCCCGACTGACCATACCTAAAGAGTGTTTAAACCAATGTAAACATGACAATAGTCTATTTACTAACAAGTACTTCCAAAGTAAACATGACAATAGTCTATTTACTAACAATTACTTCTAAGAGTTCTTAAACGAAAGTAAATAGGGCAATAGTCTATGTACTAACAAGTACTTCCAAAGTAAACATGACAATAGTCTATTTACTAACAATTACTTCTAAGAATTCTTAAACAAAAGTAAATAGGGCAATAGTCTATTTACTAACAAGTATTTCCATTTACTAACAAAAAAGCATCCGATAATAAGTGTCAAGGCATTTCCTTCTGTAGAAAGCTTTTTATAAAACTTCCAGTCTTTAATTTAATCATGCCTCGTACCATTGAGCACCCGTGGAAAAAAGAAACTAGTTGCGACTTGAATTACACTTACGAAAAACATAGAACGCATGCTGATGGATCTAAAAATTTATTGGAGGTGTGATGTAAAGAGGTGCAGGGCACGCCTGCATACTTCCACAGAAGAAAAGACTTACATATGGTGGGGCTGATTCGTATTGGTGAACATCATCACACTTCATGTGAAACAAAGCCAAAAGTTTTTCTCAGGCTTTAACCAAATTGAAGTTTACCGCTCTTTCAAGCCAAGAAACTTCTCGCTCACTTATTGCAGCAACCAGTGCATCGTTAGGTGAAAATGAAAGGGCCCAAACTACCTTCGGTCGAAAGTTTAAGTCGAAGCATCCGGAAATGGCGTCAAATCAATGAAGTCGTTCCCGCACTTCACCATTACGTAGGACTGGATTCATAATTCCCGATGATTTTAGTTTATTGGAAAGTGGTGAAGTCTTTCTACAATTTGATAGTGGAGAAACAGATGAAAACAGAATACTAATTTTTGCAACAAATAAGGGACTTGATGATTTGAGGCATGCAACACATTTAGCTGGGGATGGAACTTTTAAGTGTGTGCCTAGAACATATTACCAGTTATTTACTCTACATATTCAGATACAGAACTTCAGTGTACCAAGGTTATTTGCCCTCCTGCCAGACAAAAGGAAGAAACATATGAGCGACTTTTTGTAAAACTTTGTGAATTATGTCCCCCGCCCAGGCATACATGATGGATTTTGAAAAGAGCATATGAACATTGTACGTAAAGTATTTCCAAATGTACGCATTTCAGCATGCCTTTTCCACTTATCACAAAGCATTTACCGCAAGATTATTGATTTGGGTTATAAGGAAAGATATCACAGAGATGATGGCTTCAGTGTAAAAGTCAGGTGTTTTTCAGCTCTTTCCCTACTTCCACTAGACGATGTGGTAGATGGATTTGACGAAATTGCAGACGACGAAGACATCCCGCAAGAAGTGGTGTCATATTTTGAAGCATGTTATATTGGGTGTGAAAGGGGTAGAGTAATCGACGAAGGCGAATATCACCTTTATATCCTATTGATATATGGAATGTACGTGAGAGAACTTTGCAAGATCATCCTCGCACCAATAATAATTTAGAAGGTTATCACTGTGCTCTACAGGGTGTTGTTCAAGGTATTCATTCGAACATCTGGAAAGTTATTTCAGTATTTAAAAAAGAAGAGAAACTTGCCCAATTTAAAAAAAAACTCAATTTGAAGCTGGTCATGATATTCCAAATAAGCGAAAGTACAAGAACTTAAACGAGCGATTGAAAAAATAGTTTTTCGATATGATTCACAGGAAAAAATGGATTTCTTAAAAGCAGTTGCAAGGATATTGCATTATTAAAACTAGTATTTCCCCTTGGCTTGCAATGCTTTTTATTGACTATTGTTTGTGTAAAGAAAATTTTTTTACTTAATTCTTTAATATACCAATATTTTATAACTATTTGGGAAAAATAAGCAAATAGACTATTTACATTAAAAAAATGTCATGGGTAGAAGAACTGAAAGTTTGCCGGGAGTTGTATGGCAATTAGCACTCCGGAATCAAACTTCCGGGAATGAACAATACTGGGAACCAAATACCGGGAATCAAAATTCCGGGATTTTTAATTAAATCGGTATCAAAATTCCGGGAATCAACATACCGTGACAAACACGTTCACTTACGCACATACACAAGACTTGTAACACTATGTTGGTCATGTTACTGATATCTTCATTCTAAACATACATAATTAGAAAAAGATTCCCATTTCTAAAGGGTCTTTTTATGAAACTACGATGAAAGAGAATTCCTTCCACTGGAAG
>NC_061105.1:45903056-45921968 GCF_015104395.2 Macrobrachium nipponense | reverse complement strand
TTCCTTCCACTGGAAGCATTTCCATTAAGATCGTTTGTATTTGAAAAAGTTTTTTCTTCGGCGCCGGTGTCATTTCAACTCTCGAGTGCGACGCCGAGGGACAGAGACGCTTCGACTCAGATGATACAAAGCAGAATCATTTTTCGTTCCCTGGTGGTTTCTCGGTCTCATTTCCTTTGCTCTCCTCGTCTTTTATTTCCAAGTCTTGCTTCACATTTTTCATCTCCAATATAAGAGGGAAATGGAAATTCGTAGATATTTGACTTGGGTTCATTTTTCTTCTTTCTGGACTGGAAGAAGAAGGGATGAATGATGATGATGATGATGATGATGATCTCTTTCGTCTCCCGGTTTTCTCCTCATTCATCCACATCAGAGGAAGGTATGTAAAAGATGAGGAAAATATCTTTTTGTCTTACTGTATACTCTCCCTCTTCTTGTAAACAAATAAAGGTAAAAAAATAATTCTTTCCCTTTTCTTGAAAATAGAGAGAGAAATCATAATGAAATTGTTGACACTTAATTCGTGCCTTGGGTCTCTCAGCTTCCCCTTCTTTCTCCTCTTAAGAAGGAATTGCAGAACATGAAAAGGACGATAATCCTCTCCATTTTGCTTTTTTCCAATTTATTTCTTTTAATCAAGGCGCCTATTGATTCTCCTCCTCCTCCTCCTCCTCCTCCTCCTCCTCCTCCTCCTCCTCCTCCTCCTCCTCCTCCTCCTCCTCCTAAGTATAGTAAAATTTAATGCAAAAGGCAAGAAACAATATAGACATGATTATATTAAGCAGAATTGTTGTCTGAGAGTTAAAATCCCCTTTTATTTATTACCTCTCTCTCTCTCTCTCTCTCTCTTCTCTCTCTCTCTCTCTCACTCACACACACACACACAGATCAAAGTTAACTGACATTTAAAGTGACAGGCACGCCTGTATTGCCGTGACCAATTAAATGACCTCCATCAACCTTCACCTAGAGAGACAGACAGACATCCTTTGTCGAATAATTCTTGATTTATTCAGCACCAGAAAGATAAGGGACAGCTCTGACAAGCTACTGTCATTCCAAGCTTTTTGTTTTCTTTAAATCCGTGTGAGTTATTACAGATATTCTTTGTTACGTGTTTCTTATCTTTATATTTAGTAATCACCCGTATTTTTCGTCGCCAGTGTAAAAATATATGTAATCATGCCCATGGTAAAACAAGAAAGACGGATATTTCACTTTTCTTTACGTAAGTATGAGAGAGAGAGAGAGAGAGAGAGAGAGAGAGAGAGAGAGAGAGAGAGACGGTGGGTGGATACTCGAACTTGCTTTCTCTGTTCCTTTCTTGAGGTAGGCATTTTAAAAGCAAACACACTCAAAAATAAAATTTTGTTTACCATTCTGTACAAATTATGAAGAAAATATTTTACTTAAAAGGTTTAGAATTCTCTCTCTCTCTCTCTCTCTCTCTCTCTCTCTTTCTTTCCGTTTTCTAAAGCTCTTTCTTCCTTTCTCAATTTATTCCCACCCCCATCTCTCTCCTGTTCCCTTAAATGAATTAAGAGCCCCTTTTTAATTCTCGGCCCACGACCAGAAAGAAATCCTTCCCTTTCACAAAAACTGAGTGAAAAGATAGAAAAAAAAGGTAAGATAAAATCCATCTTTACTCACCAAAATCTTTTAAATCTCTCAGGAAGAGGCGTTGAAAAATGAGGGGCTCGAGGTTTCTCACTTATCTTCAGGTTCTCTGATGCCAAGCGCCTCTTTCCCTAAGAAGTTTCGGTCACGTGATCCCGGAGAGGAAACTCGCATCTCCTTTTGATTCACCCTCCCTTCAAACCCACGAACTGATATTCTGTGTGTTTGTTTGTATGTGTGTATGTTTTTCCTGATATCCTTGATTTCTTTCTGTATGTTTGTTTGTTGGTTTGTTTTTGCAAATTCACTAAGAAATCTTCATAGCAGTGTAAATTCTCTACTTTGGGTGGGGGCGGGGAGGGGCAGGGGTGGGGGGGGGGGGTGGGGGGGGGGGGGGGGGGGGCGGTGCCCAGATGGGCAGGGTTCAGCTCGGAGAGAAAAATTGGTTGAGATTTCGACTGTGAGATACCGTCTCTATCTGTTTCTCAAATTAATCATTTGCTTCCTTCCTAACAAACGAGAGAGAGAGAGAAGAGAGAGAGAGAGAGAAATTCAGTGACAAATGACGTGGAAGCCAATATTCTACAGATTATGGGTTGTGTCCTTCACCACGAACACAAACATGCTCTTGATAGAGCGAATGTTTTCCTGTGAAACAAGTAAAAAAAGAAAAGAAAAAAAAGTAGACAGAACGTGGAGAGGGACCGATTACAGAAAATGTACAAATCAGAAGTTTCAGGAGCAGGAAATCGGGGGAGCCGAATGAAATCCTATATTTTCCTGGGCACTTTTGAGTAAATGGGGAAGAGTCAAACCAAACGCAGTGCTGAGTAGAAGGAATCATTTGTGTACAGAGCAGGATAACAGTCAGAGAAATAGTTCACCTACATATAGTCACAAATAAATCATTTGAATCTAGAATGAAATTAATGACGTAGTATGAATTACAGGGCTGGTTAAATTTTTTCTCTTTCAACCTAATCGAAATGAAGAAACGAATATGAGGATGTACTGGAAATGTCCCTCATATATTATCAGGATTTAATTATATCATTCATTACATGTAGGAGAGACTGCAATGGAAACACAAGGTAAACTACTATATATAATATATATATCATATATATATATATATATATATATATATATATATATATATATATAGAACTACAAATGTCCTTTAATATCTAATTCGCTCTACCCTCGAATTAATATATTTTCATATATGTTTAACCGAGGGGGAATTTATTAAGCGATAATAGAATCGGCGATCGACAGGCGCGAACCAGCGACCTCTCAATTCCAGGACTGGCAGTGAAGCTTTAAACCACCACGACACCAACTACGTGCGGGTAAAAGCACTACCACGCCACCGAGAACGAGATGGGTTGATGCAGTCTCCAAAACAAAAAAAACCTGTGCGCGAAAGGTATTTCAGGTGGGAGGCGGCAATGAACTTATATCTCTTGCGGTGTCGGGGTGGTTTAAGGCTTCACTGCCAGTCCTGGAATTGAGAGATCGCTGGTTCGCGCCAGTCGATCGCCAATTCTATTATCGCTTAATAAATTCCCCCTCGGTTAAACATATATGAAAATATATTAATTCCGAGGTAGAGCGAATTAGATATTAAAGGACATTTGTAGTTCGATATATGTATGAATCACGGTAATGTGATAGACACATATATATATATATATATATATATATATATATATATATATATATATATATATATATCTTATGTATGATGTATATGTATGTATAGTATATATATGTGCGTATGTATGTATTTTATATAATAATATATATTATATATATATATATATTTTATATATATATATATATATATATATATATAATATATATATTATCACAGAAAACCGAAATATAAAGGTTCTTCTCAGATCAGTCCACGAGGAAACCATATTATATCCGACGAGATAAAGAAAACAAAAGAAATTGTCGGAAATAATAGAAGGTCTTGGTAGCAATCTCGCCAAAGAAATTCTTAGGAATGTTATTGAATCTGAGTTGCGAAGGGAATAAAGGCTGCCTTTTGTTTACAGACTCTGAAGAGAAGGAATCTAAAGACAGAGGCTTTGATCTTCATCTTATTTATTGGTATGAAACATCTTCTGAAAGGATGATTTATGGTATGGAAATTCCCAGTATGGACACATTCGACAGCGTTACCAACAAGAGTGTTTATCCAAACTTCAGACGGGGGAGACGCTGCAATTCTCTCATGCGTGACTCCTTCGGTGACCTGGAAAGTATAGGCATTTGCATATTAATGGTGTCATTATTTGACTTACATGCTTTGATAAGGCCGGTAGCTTTAGGTCTAGAAATATTTGGCAAGTTTGCCATCCAGTGAACTCGGGCTGTGTACTCGGATCAGGTTCTATGTGCAGTGTAATGCTTTCAGCTGCATGGAAAAGTGGAGATATTAAATTTATTTGTTCTCTTAGAGATATAACTATAGGATTTAAAGCATGACATCGGTTGTTCGCGTACCTTTTCCATAATTTTCCCTTGTCATCACCAAAAAAATCACCCAGAACCATACAGCAAGACTCGTTTTGACAAATATCTCTAAAATGGAATAGAATGTGGCTCTCAACACTAACATATAAGAGGACGAGGGTGAAAATAGCCAAAAGCCAGAGTTCAAGAGCAGTGTAAACTCTGGCAGGAAATGGGAAAGGGGCTTGAAAGGTGTTCCATCCAGACGAACGTTAACGAAGCAAAGAAGCTCTGAGGCCTCTCGAGTCTCGACCATTCTGAGGATCCGAATAGGAAATGAAGGGGAATCAAAAACACCAAGGAGAGGATAGGAAGAGAAATAGATAGACAAATAGAATAAGAATGAATAAAGAAAGGGAGACTCCAGCTATGTAAATAAACTGCATAAAATTACAGTCAAGTCTAGAGGAATGTGAAAAGTTTTTGTGTCACAGAAAGAGAGAGAGAGAGAGAGAGAGAGAGAGGGTACACACCCCTCCACCAGTACACTAGTCTAGATTCCTAACATAACCCATACTTCTTCATTTTCCTTCAAAGGGGAAAAGTTTTGGACTGCAATCTGAATTTATCGCTGTTATACAACTCTCTGCTACTCGTTCGTTATGAAGTCTGAAAGCAAACTAACAAGTTAACTCCAGCATAAACAACGCTTTGCAGGACAACTTGCAAACACTCGAGGTTGGATGTTGCAGCAATGTGCAGGGAAAATAAGGGACATGGTGAATGTCAGAGGAAGCGTGGCATGCAATGAGTTAATGAAGAATGAAAATCTTTTAATGAGTTAACACTGAATGAATGAATTGTTTATAGATTAAAACTTTTAAATTGTTATTCATGGTGCGAATATGTGAAAGAAAGATATTCATCAGTATCATCACAATTGACTACTTAGAATACAGTAATCTATACTGAATATATGGCAGACAGACACACAGACAAGCAAAGTATTTAGTGATTCAGGTGAGATTCGTTGGCATGGTGAGGCATTCCAATAAATCTTAGAAAATCACAGTTATGACTAAAGAAGAAAAGCAAAATAAAATGCTATTTAAGGTGAATAGAAACGAAACAAAAAAAATATTATAAAAAAAAAAAAACTAAGTAAACATGAATACAATGAAAACAAAGGTGATCACTTGTACACAAAGTTAACGAAGCAGAAGAGATTGTTTTTGCTCGATTTCTATCACGATTTAGCGAGAGATTATGTGTGGGATTTTATGAAAATTATACTAAAAATGGGCCTCGTGACTATCAGTAAGTGACTACAGTTTGGCTGATAGATATATAGGAATGTAACTTTTTTGGGGTACGGACCCTCTTGATGCGTGGATTCCTGAGTTTTACAGCTGTTCAAGGCTTTGGGAACCAAACCACTGCCCGCCATTACTGTGGGTAAGGTTTCTTATGGATCCCGACTACTGACAGTTTCTGATCGATGGAAATATCAGTTTCCCGCTTTTCGCTTGTTGAGAACATGTATTTTGTAATGCGAATGATGAAATAGTACAGCAATAATATAATAATAATAATAATCAAACAAAAACTTCTTTCATCTGAAGATGGAAAAAGAAACCCAAAAGATTATTGAGTATAACTTGTTTACCTGTCAGTATTTACATAGTATTTTAGTTAACACTCGAGTACTTTCAGGCCTTATTTGTGGCCCTTTCCTTTCTCAGGAGATGTGTCGGTGGTCAGACTGCTTCTTTTTCCAATAATAATAATAATAATAATAATAATAATAATAATAATAATAATAATATGTTTTGTTAAAGATGATGGCAGCATCAGTGGAATTGATTTTATATATGGTCTTTTCAATTCTTCTTATTATTCTCTTCTCATCAGGGCTGATATTTGCTAATAGCTGGCCGATGTTCATATCTCGGTGAAAGAAATGTTTTCTAAAAATAATAATTTATTGATATGATAAATAAAGTGGTTAACAAATCTTAGTCTAAGGGCGTAACGGAATTCCAACGTTTCCAACCGTATCATCGGTTCATTTTCAAGGAAAGGGAAAGGTAATGCAGCGCCCATCAGACAGAGCACCTGGGACACAATAAATACCGCCGAACGACCCCATTCCAATCAGTTCAAGCTCACCTTTCCTTGAAAATGAACCGATGATACGGTTGGAAACGATGAAATTCCGTTACGCCCTTAGACTAAGATTTGTTAACCACTTTATTTATCATATCAATAAATTATTATTTTTAGAAAACATTTCTTTCACCGAGATATGAACATCGGCCAGCTATTAGCAAATATCAGCCCTGATGAGAAGAGAATAATAAGAAGAATTGAAAAGACCATATATAAAATCAATTCCACTGATGCTGCCATCATCTTTAACAAAACATGTTTGAGAGAGGGTCTCCTACCTTCAGATAATAATAATAATAATAATAATGACAGGAGAATGACAAACAGAACAGAGGAATGGCACAACAAACCAATGCACGGACAATACATGAGACAGCTGAAGAACTGGCCAGCGATGGCACATGGCAATGGTTACAGAGGGAAGAGCTCAAGAAGGAAACTGAAGGAATGATAACAGCGGCACAAGATCAGGACCTAAGAACCAGATATATCCAAAGAACGATAGATGGAAATAACATCTCTCCCATATGTAGGAAGTGCAATACGAAAAATGAAACCATAAACCACATAGCAAGCGAATGTCCGGCACTTGCACAGAACCAGTACAAAAAGAAGCATGATTCAGTGGCAAAAGCCCTCCACTGGAGCCTGTGCAAGAAACACCAGCTACCTTGCAGTAATAAGTGGTACGAACACCAACCTGAAGGAGTGATAGAAAACGATCAGGCAACGATCCTCTGGGACTATGGTATCAGAACAGATAGGGTGATACGTGCAAATAGACCAGACGTGACGTTGATTGACAAAATCAAGAAGGTATCACTCATTGATGTCGCAATACCATGGGACACCAGAGTTGAAGAGAAAGAGAGGGAAAAAATGGATAAGTATCAAGGCCTGAAAATAGAAATAAAAAGGATATGGGATATGCCAGTGGAAATTGTACTCATAATCATAGGAACACTAGGCACGATCCCAAGATCCCTGAAAAGGAATCTGGAAAAACTAGAGGCCGAAGTAGCTCCAGGACTCATGCAGAAGAGTGTGATCCTAGAAACGGCACACATAGTAAGAAAAGTGATGGACTCCTAAGGAGGCAGGATGCAACCCGGAACCCCACACTATAAATACCACCCAGTCGAATTGGAGGACTGTGATAAACCAAAAAATAAAAAATAAATAATAATAATAATAATAATAATAAAAATATAATAATAATATAATAATAATAATAATAATAATAATAAGGCAGAAAAAGAAAACGGAGAATAAACAAAACAAAGATTCACTGACATCACGACAGACACAGTCAGACACCAACTAAAGAAAATGCCCAACTGGAAAGCCCCAGGTCCCGATGAAGTCCATGGATACTGGCTCAAAAACTTCAAGGCCCTACACCCAAGAATAGCAGAACAACTCCAGCATTGTATCACAATCACCATGTGCCCAAATGGATGACCACAGGAAGACATCCTTAGTACAAAAAGACAAGAGTAAGGGAAATATAGCCAGTAACTACAGGCCTATCACCTGCCTGCCAATAATGTGGAAGTTACTAACAGGTATCATCAGCGAAAGGCTATACAACTACCTAGAGGATACAAACACCATCCCCCACCAACAGAAAGGCTGCAGAAGGAAGTGTAGGGGCACAAAAGACCAGCTCTTGATAGACAAAATGGTAATGAAGAACAGTAAGAGAAGGAACACCAACCTAAGCATGGCATGAATAGACTATAAGAAAGCCTTCGACATGATACCACACACATGGCTAATAGAAATGTCTGAAAATATATGGGGCAGAGGAAAACCATACAGCTTCCTCAAAATACAATGCGCAACTGGAACACAATACTTACAAGCTCTGGAATAAGACTAGCAGAGGTTAACATCAGGAGAGGGATCTTCCAGGCCGACTCACTGTCCCCACTACTCTTCGTAGTAGCCATGATTCCCATGACAAAAGTACTGCCAGAAGATGGATGCTGGGTACCAACTCAAGAAAAGAGGCAACTGAATTAACCATCTGATGTTCATGGACGGCATCAAGCTTTATGGTAAGAGCATCAAGGAAATAGATACCCTAATCCAGACTGTAAGGATTGTATCTGGGGACATCAGGATGGAGATTGGAATAGAAAAATGCGCCAGAGTCAACATACAAAAGGGCAAAGTAACAAGGACTGAAGGGATAAATCTACCAGATGGGAGCAACATCAAACACATAGATGAGACGGGATACAAATACCTGGGAATAATGGAAGGAGGGGATATAAAACACCAAGAGATGAAGGACACGATCAGGAAAGAATATATGCAGAGACTCAAGGCGATACTCAAGTCAAAACTCAAAGGAGGAAATATGATAAAAGCCATAAACACATGGGCAGTGCCAGTAATCAGATACAGCGCAGGAATAGTGGAATGGACGAAGACAGAACTCCGCAACATAGACCAAAAAACTAGGAAACATATGACAATACACAAAGCACTACACCCAAGAGTAAATACGGACAGACTATACATAACACGAAAGGAAGGAGGGAGAGGACTACTAAGCATAGAGGACTGCGTCAACATCGAGAACAGAGCACTGGGCAATATCTGAAAACCAGTGAAGACGAGTGGCTCAAGAGTGCATGGGAAGAAGGACTGATAAAAGTAGACGAAGACCCAGAAATATACAGAGACAGGAGAATGACAAACAGAACAGAGGAATGGCACAACAAACCAATGCACGGACAATACATGAGACAGACTAAAGAACTGGCCATCGATGACACATGGCAATTGTTACAGAGGGGAGAGCTCAAGAAGGAAACTGAAGGAATGATAACAGCGGCACAAGATCAGGCCCTAAGAACCAGATATATCCAAAGAACGATAGATGGAAATAACATCTCTCCCATATGTAGGAAGTGCAATACGAAAAATGAGACCACAAACCACATAGCAAGCGAATGTCCGGCACTTGCACAGAACCAGTACAAAAAGAGGCATGATTCAGTAGAAAAAGCCCTCCACTGGAGCCTGTGCAAGAAACATCAGCTACCTTGCAGTAATAAGTGGTACGAACACCAACCTGAAGGAGTGATAGAAAACGATCAGGCAAAGATCCTCTGGGACTATGGTATCAGAACAGATAGGGTGATACGTGCAAACAGACCAGACGTGACGTTGATTGACAAAATCAAGAAGAAAGTATCACTCATTGATGTCGCAATACCATGGGACACCAGAGTTGAAGAGAAAGAAAGGGAAGAAATGGATAAGTATCAAGACCTGAAAATAGAAATAAGAAGGATATGGGATATGCCAGTGGAAATTGTACCCATAATCATAGGAGCACTAGGCACGATCCCAAGATCCCTGAAAAGGAATCTGGAAAAACTAGAGGCCGAAGTAGCTCCAGGACTCATGCAGAAGAGTGTGATCCTAGAAACGGCGCACATAGTAAGAAGAGTGATGGACTCCTAAGGAGGCAGGATGCAACCCGAAACCCCACACTATAAATGCCACCCAGTCGAATTGGAAGACTATGATAAAGCAAAAAAAAAATAATAATAATAAAAAACAAAAAATAATAATAAAAAAAAGAAAAATAATAATAATAATAAGAATGATAGTAATAATAAACAAAGGCTATCTAGACAAATGGAAAGGGTTCCCCACATACATCTTTACTTACAGAACAAAAGGCCTTCCAGCCCAAAAATTACCTTCCTTTTGTTGTCTGAAAGTAAAAAGAACCGCTTAAGGTGCTCGAGTTGTAATGGCCTACATAAATAAAGGAAATAAATATACTTGTGATTATTCTTTTATCTACAAAGATACAGAGAGAATGGATGGAGAATTTTATTTAGTATTTAATCTCTCTCTCTCTCTCTCTCTCTCTCTCTCTCTCTCTCTCTCTCTCTCTCTCTCTCTCTTGAAGGAAAGCTATATGCATATAGGGGACCTAATAACTGAGACAATCACAAATAAGGAAGCAGTTAAAGACCTTGGTGTGATGATGAATAGGAACATGTTATGCAATGATCAAATAGCAATTCTGTTGGCAAAATGTAAAGCAAAAATGGGAATAATGTTGTTACGGCACTTCAAAACAAGAAAAGCTGAACACATGATTATGCTTTATAAAACATATGTTCGTAGTCCACTTGAATATTGCAATATGATATGGTACCCACACTATCAAAAGGATATTGCACAAATAGAGAGTGTACAAAGGTCCTTTACAGCTAGAATAGAAGAAGTTAAGGACCTAGACTACTGGGAAAGACTACAATCCTTAAAAATTATATAGTCTAGAAAGGAGAAGAGAACGCTACATGATAATTCAGGCATGGAAACAGATAGAAGGAATAACAGAAAATATCATGGAACTAAAAATATCAGAAAGAGCAAGCAAGAAGGTAGATTAATAGTGCCCAAAACTATACCAGGAAAAATAAGGAAAGCACACAGGACATTAATCCACTACGCACCAGCATCGATAATGCAGCGTCTATTCAATGCGTTGCCAGCTCATCTGAGGAATATATCAGGAGTGAGCGTAGATGTGTTTAAGAATAAGCTCGACCAAATATCTAAACTGCATCCCAGACCATCCAAGATTGGAAGATGCAAAATATACCGGAAGATGTACTAGCAACTCTCTGGTAGACATTAGAGGCGCCTCACACTGAGGGACCTGGGGCAACCCGAACGAACTGTAAGGAACTGTAAGGAACTGTAAGGAAGTCTAACTGGGGGGTTTTAAATTTCCTTTGCTTCAACCTAAAGTAAGACTTATTTTAAATACTTCCTTAAGTGGTGATTGCTAATTAGCAAAGCCTTAAAAAAGGCAATACTGAAGTCTGTGATTAGCATAAACTTGAAGTCAAAGACGTTTCAAGAATATATGTTGTATTAGGTTTATTGTACTCTTACACGAACGCCGACTGGGTAGGTAGCTCGTATCTTCATCTAAGGAAAGTCTTCTGAATAATTTGATGAAACGATGAAGACTGACACGTAACTCAACTCAACGAGGAAAATCAGGCAATTTGGAAAAAAGACAATAGAATCCCGTAGCAATCTGAGTAGAGAAACATTTACCAAACCGAATGATAATAACAATCAATTTCCAATTTGCCCAGAGTAACAGAAGTATGTATTAATCTGATGGGTGATACGTTCATGATTTGGACAAGGATCAGTGTTGTTCTCGAGTGCAGTCATTTTATTCTTTAGAATGCGTAATAGGGACAAACCAGCGGAGAATAGGCAAATGTGATGAAATTATATGTCAGCTGCCTTTAATTACTCTCGGCCTTTTTGTTATTTCATAACACTATTCTCCCCTGAAAATCAAAATCTGCTTTAGATCTTGTTGGGTTATACGATAATCTTTCAATTTAGGTATAACATCGATGTCAACATTACCTTTGTCCAGCGGCGAGTGCAGCAACAAAGGAATAAATTCAGGCTACAGAAACTGGCACATTTCAGTCTTTACCTGGCAATTTCAGCGGAAGCTTCAGGAGAAGCTTAGTATGAAAGGATGGATCTAAACAGAATATTATTTTTTATCGCAAGGGTTTCCACTAAATTGGTTTCAATCCTTTCGTTCGTCCCTTCTGTTGTCGTCTTGTTTTGGAAGACTGTTGCTCAAAACTTTTACATTTGTGGCCAATGAAAGCAGGTGTCATTCTTTGCAATACATTTATTATCAACACGTTTCTTGACCTAGGGTCACATCATTAGAACATCTATAGTTATACTATAAAAAAAGAGAGCATTTAGCGTACATAATTAAAAGAAACAGACGCTAAATATAAGAACGTTTAAAATGGAAAATGTTAAACCTAAGTAATCTACGCATAAAAAAAACAAGAACTCTTACAATTAACTTTACAAAAAAATGAACTCAAGAGAAGCAGTTCTTTAGGTTCCTTATCTGGCCCAGTTATATTGAAGTTGTCCATAAAATAAGACAACTTCAAAATAATTGGCCAATCCAAGGAAACTGGAGAACTGCTTCTCTTGGAGAGTTTGAACATCCAAAGAATTGTACCCACGTTAATTGCCAATCATCGGCTGTTCATACCATGACTCGATTGGTTGTTTGTATTTGTCCGCCTTCTTCTTCTGTTCTTGAGTTGTTGTGTGTAATTTTAGTATTTTCTCCCGTTTCACCCGGAGTTTAGTTAAGTATATCTTAGTTTTACCAGATCACTGAGCTGATTAACAGCTCTCCTATGGCTGGCCCGAAGGATTAGATATTTTACGTGGCTAAGAACCAATTGGTCGCCTAGCAACGGGAACGGGACCTACAGCTTGTTGTGGGATCCGAACTACAATATATCGAGAAATGAATTTCTATCACCAGAAATAAATTTCACACTGAGAGCTGCGCCTTTGTGCTCTTCCTTTCAAGTTCGATTTTAAATTCCTTTTTATTGAGATCATTTTTTTGTAAAGTTTATTTAAAGTTTCTTGGTTTTTTAATGTGTAATAATAATAATAATTGAAGGAACTTTTAAAGTAACAAAGAAAGGATTCTTAATGCCATCACATGCCTATTTTTGTGTCCTTCAGCTAAATTATTATGTTATTTGAAACTGTTCAAGGAAGAAAGTTCCAATTATAACTATAGAAGACTCTGTCCACTCGTATATTTTAACCCAAGGCGTATGAGAATATCCAGAATTAATCTGTAATTTAATAAATACATAATACTGTCAAACGTAAATGCAATCCTCAGTGCATGTTATAGAAGTTAACTAATTCAGTATTTTAGAAAGTGTTCAAGAACTGAAGTTCCATTTGGAAGAACTAATGAAAAAGAATACAATCTTCAAATTTCGAATTTTGCCTGAGCATAGACCCACCAGCAAGGGAGGAGAACCCATTGTCTCCATAATACCTTTCAGGATTCCCATTAGCTTCAATTTTCCCATTTCCTTTCTACCACTCCAGGCAAATCCCTTTCCCATTTCCTTCCCTTCGCGTTACATTATCATAAAACCCGGGAATGGGATGTTGTACGAGCTGTGATGGCGAAAGGTGAAAACTGCGAGCGTAGAAATGTCGCCACAGAAGCCCCATGTTGAGGTTTTCCCTTCATTCAGGAGTCTGTTGTGGTCGTTGGGGGAATAGTGACCTCGATGAAATATTGGAACTCTTCCATTTCAGATCAATAAGGCTTTATTTTTTTTTATTTTCTTCTCTCGTCTTCATGCTATTAATTTCCTTTCATTCTTTGCCAGTGTTTTTTTTTATTACTAATCATATATTGTAAAGTTTTAAAATATTGAAAGTGAAGAGCAAAATCACAGCACTGAGCAATGAGCTTTTTATAAGATTCAATACAATCACATGTTGAGTGAACACGAATGTTCCCATGGAATTGTCAGTCTGTCAAGTTTTAAGTCTTCGACTCTTGCCAAATAACATCACCCCGTTATTTTCTCAAATAACGATATCGCTTGCAGTTTGCCAAGTAAACGTGATGTTTACACAGGGAAAGAAAAATCGTTATGTATTTCAACAAAAATCGAGAACTTTTCATTTGTCAAATATCTATACGTTCTTCGGTTGTTATATTAACACATTTATCTTCCCTTTCTGTATATAAACTTGAATAAAAGCAAGCAAGCACAGGGTATGAATCATACTTATGACATAAAATGTGTTCAATATAACATTTAAGGAGTCTGCTGGTGGGAATTTGCCTCCTCTCTCTCTCTCTCTCTCTCTCTCTCTCTCTCTCTCTCTCTCTCTCTCTTGTCCTTTACCCAAGAGGCACTTATGATCACAGCAAATTCCATTGAACCTACGCAATGTCGACACTTTCTGGGTTTGTGTTGGATTAAATATTTCCTGACGTTCAAACTTCCCATATTCCCGGGAGCAGACCATTGGCTCAGTTCACCTTTACGTTAAATCGAGCGAACGTCCGAAGTTTGGCTTTAATTCTGTCCTCCTCGGCAACATTAAATCCGGAAAGTTACAACAATAAGCATATGTCTTAGCCCTGCATCCACTCGGTTTAGTCTTCTTCTTCTTCTTCTTAGACCTGCATCCACTCTGTTTACTCTTCATTTTCTTCTTCTCCTTCTTCTTCTTCTGCTCCTCCTTATTCTTCTTCTTCTCCTCCTTCCCTTCTTCTTCTCCTTCTGCTTCTTCTTCTTCTCCTTCTTCTTCTTCTTCTTCTTCTTCTTCTTCTTATTCTTCTTCCTTCTCCTCCTTCCCTTCTTCTTCTCCTTCTGCTTCTTCTTCTTCTCCTTCTTCTTCTTCTTCTTCTTCTTCTTCTTCTCCTTCGTCTCTTCATCTTCTTCTAAATTGCTTTGATGCTGTTATGTTCTCGAGCATTTTAACACTGGTGAGTTGTTGCTATAAGCAATGAAAATTGCCTTTAGTATATCCCTCTGAAGCTATACTTATAATGAGCATGTGGTGCTTCCCAAAGTCTGTTTTAATACCTTTGTTCATAAAAATATTACTAATAAAGGAAAAACTTGCTTTCCTGTCATCTGTTTCCAATTAAGAGGTAGTTTTTTTTTTTTTGCACGTTTATGAAAGAAAAGTGCTTCTAGAATCATGAGCAACTTAAAAAAACAATCTTTCATCCAGATGTTCATTCCTCCCAAAAGGGTTTTATTGTTTTTATTTTTAGAAACTGACATGACTTTCCTCCAGTGGTGTTTTTGTCTGCTCCGATAGATGGCGCCCCAAGTCTACAGCATCTCCAGTGGCCAGTTCCAGCCACTTCCTTTCTCCTTCTGTTTCCCAAAAGAGCCTTTTGGTGACTTTTCCGAATAGAGCATTAGAATAGATTTACTTTCTCCTCTTTTCAGTTCCATTGTGGTTCAGGGAAAGCGAATTGGCCTTCCCCGTCTACGAAAGGAGAAATCCTTTCTCCAAAGACGAGGTTTTCCAGAGGCTTTTGAGAGCATCCAGGGATTCAGCAAAAGCGAGTTTTGCCGGTCTCTCTCTTTTCCAGATTTTTTATGAAAGCCTTGTATATTGAATGGCAAAATTACATAGCATATTTATTTGATGTACATTCTTCAAAAGAAAAACAATTTCTTCACTGTACTTTGATTCAGCTTTTATTCGTCATTTTTTTTTCATGGAAGTAATCTACTCATACACATTTCTGGGTATCATAGATTCGATTTTCAATTACAAAGCCAGAGTTTTTGTTTAATAATTAAAGTTTAGAGTTATAGTTTCAACCCTATGCATTCAAATCAACTGCAAGATAATGAAATCGCAATTGCAATAGAATTCACATTTAATATTATGGCAGTTAGTTGGCAGTCGCCAATACATTCGTTCCTCAAATCAATCTATCCCCACGTGCTGATTTGCTACAGTCTCTTGACAAAAAAAGAAAAAAAAGGCCCTTCAGCAACTTGTCATTCTCCTCTATATTACACACAACCATCCTTTCATGGACTTTGACGCCCTTTCGTTCTAAGGCTTTTTCTATCGCTTCTTGCTATGTGATCTTTGGTCTCCTTCTCCTCCATCTGACACAGACTTCCGAATGAGGCAATATTTTCACGAGCCTGTCAGTGGAACTTTCTCTAAGCCTTCTGTCTCGATATTCCTCTTCCTTTCAGCCCCATCACCACTCATACACCGACACCGAGTTTTGCCTTCATTATTTCATCCGTGTTGGCGTCCAAATTTGAATTGCGCACTGGAGCCGTGTTTGTGTGTGTGTGCGTGTGAATTTGTGTATGTGTGTGTGTTGTCGTCAGTCATGTGAATCGTTTCTCCATTTAGATACTCATTCTGAGGTCAAATAAGTTTCATAAGGTCATAATTGTTATCTATTGATACATAAGTATGATAAGGACAACGAATCTTGCCAGCAAAATTTTGTACCTCCCGGAACCAACGTTTCTGTTAAAAAGAAAAAGTATTTAAAAGAAATATTGTTATAATATTTCATTTTGTCTTATTATTTAGGTATCCAAGTCCACAAATATGATTAAGAGAGAGAGAGAGAGAGAGAGAGAGAGAGAGAGAGAGAGAGAGAGAGAGATGCAACCAAGCAGAGGGCAAATATTATGGGCAAGGTAATTGGAGGGCAGACTGTAAGAAAAAAAAAGGGTCCTCGAGAAAGACAGAAGTTTATGTCCTGGGCGAATAATATGCAGTTCCTTGGCAGAGGATTTGCACATTATGAAGGATAAGCTTACAGCTAATATTCTCGGGGGTCATTTTCCTTCACGAAAAAGTGGTGTTGTTTTTCATTCGTAAGAGAAAGACGAGGCAATAAATCCTGTAGGTAATCCTGGATAAAAACAGATCCCAGCTCCCAGAAGGAATGACTCTTAGGCAGAAAGCTTAAGCAACATTAGCCGCTACATTCACCCAATCACCTTTTTGCATCTTCTAAATACCTCCATTTCTTCTTATCCCACATTATGAGAACAATTCATTTCCACAGATAAGCAATTTCTCTCTCTCTCTCTCTCTCTCTCTCTCTCTCTCTCTCTCTCTCTCTCTCTCTCCTGGAATTTCTCGTAAAAGCCAGAGGCAATAAAGTTTGCAGGATCCAGGAGTTACGCATTTTCCAGGTTCAATTTCCATAATCTCTGTTTCGCTTATAATCTTCATCGTATTTATTTCCTGCTGCTATTTCCTCCGCTCCTTCTGTTTATTTCCTTTCGATGTTTTCATGTTTTGTTATTTACTTTTTTAAGGACTTGCAGTCTTTTCCTTTGGTTAAATTTTCGTTGCTCTCGCCTGCTAATTAATGGCAGTCACAGTTCGTGTCATATCCAGTCTTTGATGACAGTTGTTCCATCTTCAGCCGAATGAATTTCTTTTAAACGTTCAAGTGACATATATTTTCGTTTTTCACTTCAGCATTTACTATGGCGAGAGTGAAATCTATATTTTTTCATTTAAGTAGTCTCTGTGATAAAAAAAAAACATAAATGAATGTGTTTTACTGGTGGGGGATAATGTATTTACCGGAATTAGGAAGCATATTTATTAGACGAAGGGTAAATGATATTTTTCAAAAACTAAAAAGAAATTAAAACAAAGCAGTGAAAGAAGGCTATTGGCACCCAAAAATTTACAACTCGTTTTTTCCCGAAATGTTTATCAGCAATAATCGAGGCATTATGATTGATGATAAATATATTTACAGGGAAGGCAATCAGACAGCCAGACGGAGAGACAGACAGACAGACAGTACGTAAACTAGTTTGCAATTGTCCATAATCCAAAAGCAGTTTTGACATCATTCATACTATTCGAAGTAGTAGCAGAATCAGCAGTAACATTAGAAGCAGCAGTAGTAAAAATAACTGTACTGTTATCACTTAGCTATGATTATGCGTGTAAGATATCAGCTTTTAAAGCAAATCAATTTATTCTCTCTCTCTCTCTCTCTCTCTCTCTCTCTCTCTCTCTCTCTCTCTCTCTCTCTCTCTTTTTACCTTTGCTTTCTTTCAACATATGATTAGCAATTGATAATTCTAAAAGTTACAATGCATCAACTACCAACCTGACCGTCTCATCACATGTTTGAAACATGTGACAAAGATTAACGCAAAGTCCACAGGGACAAAGTCGACGCTAATTGCATTAACATGAACTCTCCTTTGCCAGACGAGACAGGGAATCTCATCCATTTTGAGACAGAAGTGTAACAAGGTTTCTAGAGCCAACAAGATAATTAATTTCTTCTGTTTGCGGTAATTGTCATCACCCGTGTAACGCCATTGCCTCATTTGTGAACTTAAGGGTTAACCGACTCCGTCATGAGTGGGTAGTTTCACAAAGTTTCACAAATCTTCTCTACTCCTCTCTCTCTCTCTCTCTCTCTCTCTCTCTCTCTCTCTCTCTCTCTCTCTCTAACGCTTAACACTGAATTGTATGATATTCTTTTCTAGTATAGCGTGACCTGCTAGTAGTATTAATCCACAGTGATTAACCCTCCATGTGCAAGTCGCAAATGTTAATTGTATTTGATATTCTGTGCAGTGTGCATTTTTATGTTTTATTGCGCGCTTTGTTCCCCAATTTTGGCTTGTGAGAGAGAGACACACACGCGCACACACACACACACACACACAGAGAGAGAGAGAGAGAGAGAGAGAGAGAGAGAGAGAGAGAGAATGTCTTGTTAACTCGAAAGCACGATAATAGGCCGTGACCATTTTATTGTGATTTTTGGAAGTATTTTTTCTTTATCAATACTTGTCAATCGATATAAGAAAAAAAATGAGGAACAGATAATGATCATAGAAAACTGATGGTAAGCCTTGCATCTTCATTCAATAAGAGAGAGAGAGAGAGAGATAGAGAGAGAGAGAGAGAGTCTTATACTGCCATCAAAACTAGCATTGAATTTATCGGCAGTTCACTATACTGTTCCCGTAGCTTTGGGAACTGTGTTACCTCTTTTTTTTCTTCGTTTGCTGCTTCTGTTGCCTAAATATTGGCTGCTAGTTTTGTTGCCTAATATAAGATGCTACTTTCGTTGTTTAAATGTAAGACAGAAAATGCAGGACAAAAACTGAATTAACAATTACAAAATCCTCGAGTACACAATGACCTAATCTATTAGATTGTTCAAGGGAAAACAATGAAATAATTTCTAATTATATAATCATATTCCTCTTCTGTAATTATGTT
>NC_061105.1:45881018-45893518 GCF_015104395.2 Macrobrachium nipponense | reverse complement strand
CAGATGCATATCTAAGTCTCAAGATTTACAAGTAATAAAACATCGTTCCTCCATTCACAAGAGACTCAAAACTGGCAACCTGCACCACACCAGTAAAATTCTCGGATATCGGATCCGTGATTTGGCAAAATGGGTCTGCACCTGACTCTCAATTGCACTGCAATTATCCTCAACACTGATGGTCAGATTTGCGGTAGCCTCACGTGAGAGAGAGAGAAAAGTCTACACTGGAAAAATTTTAGGATTGAAAAGAGAAAGAGAGAGAAAGTGTGTGTGACTTACCATTATTTCACCCTCAGTGATGGATTGCCTCTGCAATTATGATATTATAATCTAAAAATTTACAGAATTACCAAAATTTCTTGTACCATTTACAAGTATTAGATGCATATTAACAAAAGGGGTAAATGAATGTAAGCTATTGTTTAATACACAAACAAGACAAATATTCCGACATGAGTGTCTTTTATTTGATGGACAAAAATTTGAAATTATGGTACAAAATTGAATAAGAGCAGGTATAGTACTGTTCTTATTCAATTTCTGTTTAATTTTCTGTTCTGCAGTCATTCCACTTTTTCATTATCTAGTGTTTTAGTTACCTTGTTTTAAAACTTGAGGTCGTAATGGAAAAAATAGTATCCTTGTCGATTCTAGATAAAATATTGAAATAATAACCACTCTATTTATGAGCGCTTCTGCTCCAGTCCTTCCATTCATGAACATATTTTCGGGACCTATCATTCCCAGACCCTTTCCAAGTAAAACTATGAATTAGCATAATCCCCAGATATACATCAGAGGCCGTCTTTCCACTGTAGAGAGATAAATTACCCTTCTTTTACGCCGTAGCTAATTGCCAAGGTACATTTTCTTTCGTCTTCAAGACGTTTGCTTGAAGGAGGTCGGAAGAGAGAATTTTAAAGGTTATAACAAATATCTTGGATTTATTTCAACTTGGTAAGTAAGTTACTTGCAATTGCTTTTAACGAAAATGTTTAAGATGTTGAAGGCTTTTGAAGTGCTCTGGTATAATTTAAGGAAACATTTCAATTTTTCAAAGGTTATTTGGTATTTATCTTGGTTGGTCCATTACAGGAAACTTCTAAATGACATTGACTGGATCTCATTTGAATTGCCACTATGGTGCGTATGAGTGTGCGTGTGTGTGTATGTATGTATTATGTATGTGACTCTGCCCTCCATGATTACTCATGAAAATTCTTTTTGAGATATTCAACGTACAAATAGAATTTTTCAGTTATGCGAATCTAAGATGAAAATTTAGTTTTTGTAAATATACTTTGCCTGCCTTCAAAATGGTTTAGTCTAGTGTATATTAGCGCTCCCACGTTTGCTGATTATGGAAACGATATTTTATTTTAGTAATAATAATAATAATGATAATAATATTGACTTATTTCTGTTGACTACATCCATCAGTTGTAAAATTCAGATCTAACAGGAAAAACACGTGTATTTTTACCTGCGCTGACTCTAAAGTTAGCGCAAATAAAAAGTCACGTAGAAGTTTTAACTTTGACTTTGTAATGCATGAAAGGGTGAAAAACAACAGGAGGAGAGTGTATTGAGATAAACTCTCTCTCTCTCTCTCTCTCTCTCTCTCTCTCTCTCTCTCTCTCTCTCTCTCTCCACAAAAGGGGATAAGGACCACTGTATTTTAGCAGCTAAACCGTTAAAACCTGGGTTTTATTTCCTTCTTACCAGCCTTTCTCTACGAAATTACTTTTCACTCGACTCCACCGTCTCACTATGCAGCAAATTACTCCCACCTGACATGGAAAGGTTTTTGTAAAAGCCGGTCTTTCAGGAACGAAGGATCAAAGCATTGGGAATCTGCAGAGCTTTCTCCGACTTCCTTTGAAATTGCTCTTGAAGTCCTGAAGAGAGAAACAGAAAACACGTTTCCTGTTCAAAAGCAAAAGCCCCAAATGTGCTGCTGATCTTGACAGCTGGGCAGCGAGTGAAGAGAAATCTTAGACTTCCCAAAGTTGGTGGTTTCGTCAAGAAGAAAATAAACATTAGAAGAAGAAAGGCACTTAAGAGAAAGAAAACCAACGTACGGAAAATAAAACAAAATAAGGAAAAAGAAAACCACCTTAAGAAGGAGAAAGCAAACTCGAAAACTTTCCGTAATGCTTGAGCTAGGAGCCGACACAAGGTGGTGACGTCTGAGAAGGATTGAATTTCTTTATTTGGAAACTCTTGACTCTCTGTGGTTTTCGTGAGTGGCTTTTTTCTTATTTGTTTTTCATAGTTTATTACAATTTATTTCTAATTTAGTAGGGAAATCCCATGATGAAGTGTGCATTATATTTTTCTAAATGTTTTTAAATTGTACATTATACACATATCTCTGTGTATATGTATAATATATATATAATATATATATATATATATATATATATATATATTATATATATATATATATATATTCTTTGATGCCATCATAAGTAACCTTGCATCAAATACAGCCTGTTTAACAAAATCATTATCTAACAAACCTACTTTGTACAACCAAATTACTCCCTCATAATCAAGCAACTATTGTTTGTACCTACGTGCGTTCAAATGCTTTTTGCGTTAGTGAACGAGCTTCCTTAAATAATACATAAAAGTTTTAAAGAACATTGTGCTAATTTCTGTAATTGCACTTTGTTCATGAATCAATTCGTTTTCAGTTTATAAACGACTTTTTAATTGCATTCAGCAAATCTCTCTGGCAATTGACGGGAATTTATTGCTCAATGGCGATTGGGAAATATTACTGGAACTGAAGGGGACACTTTTGTTGGGCTGATTGTTTGCAGAAGGTTCCAAGGATGTGTCTGGATAAAGACAATAAATAGAACCAGGAAACCCGTATTGCTTACTGTAAAATTATATGTGTGTGTGTGTATGTGTGAATATGAATATAAAATATTTTCTGTTAAAGCAGAATTCCATTTAATAAAGGGAACCCATAGAAACACATGAAGAGTAGAATTTATATCGATTACAGTTTTCTTCAAAATATAAATATAACGCTATTAATTCTACTTTTTTTATGTTAGTATGGGCTCCATTTATTAATATATTATATATATATATATATATATATATAATATATATATAATATATATATATATATATATATATATATATATATATATATATAATACAAATGAAACATAGGCGATGATATTGATAAGGACTTCGACTGACGTCAAGGGATTTTATGATTTTGTTATTGGTTATGTAGTGACATATACAGTATATCTAGCGTGGATAACAATGAACCATCACAAACGCCCCTCCTCCCCAGAGCCTCCATTCCTATCTCTCCCTGAATCAAATCATTTAAAAACAAAATCCCACCATAACTATTTACTGAATCCTTCTAACGAACAAACAAACCAAGTACCTGTAAAATATCATTTTCCATGAACACCATTGAAGTAACGGAGGCCAGACAGGAAAGAAGCCCTTTTGGGGAAAGTGGAGCAGAGTGGAACACGTTATGATCTCCAGCCCACATAAATTCTCGGTATTTCTCCCTAATTCTCGGTATCCCCCCCAGCCCCCACCCCCCAGAGGAACAACGTGGAGGCCTTTTCTATTTTATATTTTATATTTTTAGATTAACCGAAGATTTCTTACTGTTTGTGGGATGTGGTTGTGTGTATGACAGAGAGAGAGAGAGAGAGAGAGAGAAAGAGAGAGAGAGATAGAGTGAGAGAGAGAGCGTATGCTTATGAAGGGAGAAAGAGCGAATGTTTTTCCTTTTATGAAACTACTTCACTTGAAGGCTACAATGGACGAAAGGGGATAAAATTGGTTACCGGGATAAAAAAAAAAGGGGGGGGGGTAGGAGGTGGGGATGAGAGCGGGGGGTGTGGAATTTGCCTCTGAAGAGAAGGAAGGTTATAAAGGAAAATGTCGCAATTTCCAGATAAGGATTGTTTAAATTTTTTGCTTCTGAAGATAAAAAACGATATCCTCACACTAAATTTTTATTATTTCTTTTTTTATTCTCTTATTATAAGGGCAGTTTAAGCAGTTGATTTCTCTGATATTAAGTACAAATTCTCTATCACACTCTCTCTCTCACACACACACGCATATATATACGATATATATATATATATATATATATATATATATATATATATATATATATATATATATATATATATAATATATATGTGTGTGTGTGTGTGTGTGTGTGTGTGTGGTGTGTGTGTTATATGTTTTATCCTTACTAACAGGCCCTCATTGAAACTGAATGATATCTAGCGGAGATATTTATTAAAAAAAAAAGTTGCCTAAAGACACATATATGCATATGTATGATGCATGTGTGTATAGTATATATGAGTGTGACTGTGTCTGTGTGTGAGTGCAGGGGTCTGGAGGGGGGGAGGGAGCGAGTGGGGGCGGCGGATTCTGAGAAATAACGTCAGGCGTGAAATTAGTATGTTTCACGTTTTCGTTCAAACTTCAAAATGCTCTACTGTTTGTGGTGTGTGTGTGTGTGTGTGTGTGTGTGTGTGTGTGTGTGTTTTGTGTTCGTGAATGCTGTGATTATATCGCTTTCGTGAAAAATTAAGTCAAGTGTTGGGTTGTTTTCATCACGGTATAGAGAACAGGCAGAGGATTACTGCAAATTGTTAGCCAATCTTTGTTTTGATTGAATGTTTTATGCCAAACATTACGCGAGACATAATCTGAGTCTTCGTGTGATGATGAACTTGTCACCTTCTGTTTCCATCCAGTTGTGTATGATTGTGTATTTATCTAGGGACCATTGGATGCATTTACCTGTACATGTATAGATGTCACTTTTCCGAGGCACTTCATTGTATGTATACTTTTATGTACCCAGTTTGTGCATTCATGAATGCATTTTTGTGTATTCTGAGAAAGTTTATGCATACCAGTCTATGCTCAGTTTGTGCATTTCAGTGAAGTCTTCACAGAGGTCATTCCTCCTCCTGTATTTCAAACATTCATTCTTTCTGTCGAATTAAAATATATATATATATATAAAATGTGAAACTCATGCACTTCCTCAAAGCCATAAAAAAAATGTGGAAAACAAAATATCGTTCACAAACCTAACTGCACTGTTGCATTTCCCCTTATAGGCAATAAAACCGATGCATTCTGGTGTGTTTTTTTTTTCCAGAAAAATCACAACACAATTTCCCGCGAAAGCTTGTCTGTGTGTGTTTCTGTCGCGATTTTTTGTTCCCCGAAGGAATTATGCAAATGGAACAAGGCGCGAACATCGCTTTTATGGAATTAAGGGTTTTTTTAAAGCTTTCACTTCAATCTTTGTTCCACTCACTCGACACGAACTGTGATGTCAGTGAAAGCTGATAAAAAGAAAATCTCTCTCTCTCTCTCTCTCTCTCTCTCTCTCTCTCTCTCTCTCTCTCTGCCACTTCGTCTCTGAACACAAGGACATTTTTTTTTTAATCGAAGTTGGAAAAAAAGGGGAGTGTTTTTTTAAAGCAGTTTTCCTTCTTTCCTAAAAGTATGGCGTAATCTTTGCGTCGTTTGAAGTGTAAAGAGTCAGCTCTGCGGTGAACAACCAAAGCTTACGAAAAGCTAATCTGTTGCAGCAGAGGTTCCGTCAAAAGCTATCTGTCTGATCTTAAGATCTTTAACGCTTAGAATCGCCCACAGGCGCGAAGGAATATTTTTGGTAGCACCCAGTTGGTCATTAAGAAAAATAATTCTTTTTTGACTTATAAAGAGGATTAAAGAAAAAATGTCGATAATCTAAAGAATAATCAGATACAAGACCAAAGATTATACATCCTAGATAAGTAATTAAGGAGATTTCATGAATAATGAAAAGATAAATAAATCTTCATTTTCTCCTTTTACGATAATGAATAATGGGATAATCGTAGTAATGTATTTACCTGATGAACGCATATTCACAATACAATTTGAACAGAAGGAGCGTTATTAAAAAAAAAAAAAAAAAAAAAAAAAAAAAAACTGGTAATGGCAACTCCGCCTTACTCGTAATTGTAAGCTTTACAGTCTAGACTTCACAAAACCAACAAAGGATTCGTGACTTCGGAATCGAACGCTGGGAGCGATTTTTTGGGGGCCATTTGTTTTTTTCTAATTCTAGTTTATGTTCGATTCTCCTGGAGTCATTTTGACTTGGGATTAAAACAATGATAGATTATTATGACCCACGAGATATATAAAGCTTAATTAACGGGTTTATCAGTGTGTGGTTTTTTTAAACTCTTTTAGAACTTATGACTTAAGGTTAAGACACTGGGTGCCAGAAGATTCCTAGAGAATATTCGCTAAAACATCATTGAAGAACTCTCTCTCTCTCTCTCTCTCTCTCTCTCTCTCTCCTCTCTCTCTCTCTCTCTCCCCAGATACTGTTATTTTAGAATGCTCTCCTTACTTCCGCTTTTGCTTCTTTCTAAATCTTTGCCAGTTGAAAAATTGGCCTTGTTTGTTTGTTTTGTCTACTTCCGTGTATTGTTTCTCATTTCTTTATAATTACTGTCTTCTATTTTGTTTTTCCTTTTTTGGGTTGTTTCTTTTCTGTCCATAGATCCTTAGTACTATTAAAAAGAAAATAGAATTTTGAATTCGTTTTACTTTTCACACCTCAGGAATGAGTTACCACAAGATATCAAGGATGCTGCCACTCTACATTCATTTAAGAAAAAGTTGAGGAAGTGTCTGTTACATTAGTATTCACTTACTAAGAATTTATTTTAATGCTGATTTTTCGTTATTTTACCAATATGTATATATATGCATTGTAGAATAACCAGTGTCAATTAGAAATAACGTTATTATTATTATTGATATTATTATTAATATTTCCCGGAACGCCTTGACCTCGCCTGGCAGAGATAAGGGCGTCCCTAATCCCTTCCTTTCTGCAGATTTACCTGACCTGAGCCCAGCTTCCTCGACCTAGAGTGAAGTCAGCGTTGTGGAGGAGATAAACGAGATTTGGTGGAACAATATTTCAAATCGTAGTTCTGGACTATATACAGATAGATGGTAAGCAGATAGAGTTATTTTTTTTATATTCAAGAAATTCTCATTTTCCCAAGATGATATGGTTCGATTTAGAACAGTATATTTTATTCAGCGATGATTTCATTCTTTGATTACTAATCATTTTAGCCTTTCTGTTTAACTGTCCAGATAAATTTATTTTCAGTTTTGCTCATTAATTCCTCTTGTTTGCTTAATCTACAGTATGTTTAATCGCTTCGTCGTTGTTTAATTTCATGAATTTCCTGTATTTCCTTTTTTTACAACTTCCTTTCTTTCCGTCTTATTTTCTGTTTATTTCGAACAGTTTTCTAAAGGTGAACTTCCCAGGCCATGTGGTTTCTTTTTAAGAATGACTCCCTTTTCCTCTTGCTATTCTCATTCCCCTCTCTTTCTCCTCTTTATTTTCATGTGAGTTTCCTCCTCTTCGAAAACGACGAGACAGACTGAAAAATGGAATACGATGCAAAGCACAGACAAAATAAAAGAGAGAGAGAGAGAGAGAGAGACAAAGTATGACCCTTAAACCTGATAACATAAAGCCACAATTCAGCCAAATCCGCCTTTCTCGATCACAGCCATTTCGGGTAATGGTGAGAGACACAAATCTCCTCCTGCTCAAATCAAGACTTATTTGACAATTTCCAGACCATCGGCCTCTCCAGATATCGCTTAGGGTAAGATCGAGGGGAATAAGTTTCTTCAGGTATTACGTAGTGCAATGATATTACATAATATCGTATTGGTATGAGAGGTCCTTGGCTTCTAAGAGAGCCTCAGCTTCCTGCTCAGATCTGGGCTAGAATAAATTGTACGTTAATATATTCATTACACATTTGGCCTGTGAAGAAAAGAGGAAATATGATTATGAAGAGAGGATAGACAAAAGAAAATGAGATGCTATTGAAATGAAAATAACTGGGCAGACTCTTATGAACACAGGATGCTGTACAACTAAAAGATTGAACTGCTGACGCTGTAATTTTGAAATTTCTAAAGAACCATTGTTAGTGTAAATCCAGTTTTAAAGTAGAATGGATTTGTATCTATAGTGGCTATTCCTAGTTTAAGAGAATTGTATTATTGTGAACCTATTGTAAGTGAAAATTTTCAGTATATCCTGTTTGCAAGTCTTCGTAAAAAAACGCCCCAAAAAAAACCCCCCCCGTTAGAGAGAGAGGAGAGAGGATGAGAGGAGAGAGTCGGAGATGAGAGAGAGAGAGAAGAGAGAGAGAGAGAGAGAGAGAGAGAGAGAGAGAGAGAGAGATCAAACAACTGTCAGGTTCATAAAGATACAAACAAATACGTGAGACTTTCGACAAGAAAAAATCGAATTTTGACAAAATTGTCGTAAACAAGACTGGAAAAAATGTTGCAAGTTTTGCGCTCAATTTTTGTTTCAATATTTCCTTTTGGCGTCCTATTATATTACTATTTCAATGGTGTTTTGTCAGTTCCATAAAGTTCATATATCTTTATATTTTCTGTCGAGAACATATTGCATTTTTAGCCATGTTCCTATTTTTCAAATCATTGTTAAGTTCCTGTGATGCATAATCGGTCCTTTTTTAATTATCATTCATGTCTTATTGTACAAAGAACATTGTATTTATTAGAAGTAATACAGATGCGTCACTTATTTTATTTTTTTTATTTTTTACCTTTCATTTAGGATCGAAAGAGAGAGAGAGTCTATGGCTCAAGATATCTCAGGAAGAAGTCCAGCGGATGACCAGGGGTTTAGAAGGATCTGTCTTGGAAGAAGAAGAGTCTTTGGTTTGTTTACGTTTAAGCTGGGGCCTAAGAGCGGGACGTCAGAGGAGGATCAAAGCTTCAAAGGACATGATATTTCTATAACATTTTTCAGAGTAAAATATGATATTATGATATCAGATATTATTATCAGGGAGTCATCGAGAGCGAATTGGCAATGCTGTATTACTGTCAGAGGATATATGTTTTATTTTATGAAATGAAATGATTCTGAAGCTTCCTGAAAATTCATGATAAAACTATTGGAAAAAGGAAGAGGATTTCTCTTCCTTTTTCCAATACGTTTTTCGTGACTTTTCAGGAAGCTTCAAAATAGTTTTATTTCATAAAATAAACATATAATCCTCTGATATTAATACATCATTGCCAATTCGCTTTCAGTGACTCTGCCTGATAATAATATGTGATATATTTCCCTTTGAAAAACTGAATAGAAATATCATGCCATTTGGAACTCTTACCCTCCTCTGTATATAATGAAAAATAATATCGGACTGAGATTCCCTTTTCAGTTTCATTAGTTTCCAGACAATTTTTCCTCTTCGCTTTATTGCTTCTTCACCTGAAAGTCGCGAAAGTGCCTCGAGTTCATAAGGAAAAGGTTAGATTTTACTTAGGCTTCTGCAATAAAACTCGAACGTCCAATATTTCCTGATCCGTAAAATATAAGAATTGAACGAATTGCCAAACCTCGATGGTTGAAAACTTCTTAACAAAGGGACGAATTTTTCCGTCGTCAACTTTTCTTTTTCGTTTTTTCTTATTTATGGTTCAAAGGTCCATTTGGAAATCGCGCAGTTCATTGATTTGGAAACATCCATTTTTCTCGTCCTCGTTTTTAGATTAACTAAAATTGACCAAATGCTTTCCATAAAACCCCTTTATTTTTACATGCCGCTTTTATCACTTAGATTTCTCTTCTCTTACCGAAAGGAAGTTGCCATTACTGACCTATTCTTTTGCATTCGTTGTTTCTTTTCGGGCTGTCATTTTAGAGTTACTCGTAATTCCTTCGTACATCATTTTAACTGGATTATTTTCCTTTTCATCTTTATAAAAGTATGTAGGTATAGAGGCATAAAAAAATTATAGACCATTTTAGTGAAATTTACCAACCGTAATTTGATGAAAAAAATTAATTTTTATGAAAACCTTTATTAGTGCGTAAAATGTGATCTGAAAATAGACTTGTAGTAATCCCTATTAAATTAAATACAATAAACCAAAGGGTTAATTGTAATGCAAATCAGGATGTATGATTGCTTGTATGAAAAGATTTGAACAACTGGATTTCGTGAATTTAGCCCGGGGCCTGTTCACCCGGAAACTGCAAATGGCGTTTTATGGTGTACAGCTCTCTAGATGGGGACGGAAGCTGTTTATATGATATTTTTCTTCCGATTATTAAAACCCAGAGAAAGATATTGTTCGAATCTGTTCGGCTTTTAACTTCGTCCGGGACCCTTTGATTGCTTCCAATACGGAGTTTCCCCCAAATACGATTCATTAATGAACTTTTCATTCCTTTTATATTGTTCAGCATTCACAGACCGAACTCTCTTTACTCAGAGCAAAAAAAAAGGCGACGTTTTACATCTAAATTCCCGGAAGACAAAAGTGGAAAGGTCAACGTAACGGCATTTCAAAATTGTTTTCGTTGAGGACTGAATAGGAAATGGTGAATTAGGCCATTTTTGGATGTAGTGACTGTAGAAGATGAAATGATAATGGCAGGGATAATGATGGCCTTCATAGTTGAAAACTGAATCATTATTCAGCGAGGAAAATACTGTTGAGCCTGAATAGAGTTCGTATTCATTAATATCCCGTGGTGGCTGACTCATAAAAGTATTTCCTAAAACTTTTCATTTCAGTATCGGAGTTGAAGAGGATGTTTTTTTTTTTCTAAATTGCTTCTCTATTTCATTACATTGTAGTAAATGTATAATTCCCAGGTGGAAGGGAATTAGAAAATAATCATTTATAGTTTTCTTCACATAATCAAATAAATCTTTGCCACAGCTTTCATTAAGAGCTGGCACAGTGAATAAAAGCGCTGTCTTTTTTCCATAACTTCTGGCATTTCTGTACGTAATTTGTCCCTTGAAAGCAGTAGACCAACATTACCCTTGTTAAAAGACTCGCTATTTTCAATAACTGGAATTTTCTAAACTTTACTTTCACCGACGAGGAAATAAAGTTGATACCTTATGATAACGATAATCATTACAATGAATATTAACAACAATGACCTTTACAATAGAGAAATAAAAGTTCCAACAGATTTAGTGGATCTGTTTAACACACACGCGGTCGCAGTTTTATTCTTTAATTCTAGAAGGAAACTCTGCCTTGAACAAGTACGTACGAGAATCTAAATCCCCTTAAAGCTTCCGTTGAATTTTATCATTAAGATGGAAAGTCAAACGTTGACGCGAGAAATTTACCTCAAAGTCAAACGTTGACGCGAGAAATTTACCTCAACTGAATCGTAGCTTATTCTCAGTTTTCCTTCAAAACTTCCCTCCGTGACGTCAGAGCATGACGTCACTCAAGCTCTGCAGGATATGCCTACGTAGTGTTTGTCAGACATAAAAGCATTGCTTTGACATAATCCTCCTCAGTTCTTTTGATTTGGAAACTTCACTTATGTTCACCTACTCACCTGTGCACTCCTCACCTGAATCTATTCTCATTCTATACAGTAGAAAATAGATTTTGTTTATCAAATAAATCAAAGATGCTTTCTCTTTGATAATTGCAACTGAAGCTAGCATTCTTTAAGAAAAAAAAATTTATTCATTTCAGTTTCCTCTGTTG
The DNA here is from genome assembly GCF_015104395.2 of Macrobrachium nipponense. NCBI lineage: Eukaryota > Metazoa > Arthropoda > Malacostraca > Decapoda > Palaemonidae > Macrobrachium > Macrobrachium nipponense. Next base: position 45,881,872 of record NC_061105.1, on the reverse strand, counting down.
AGATGACTTTGTCAGTCCGTCCGCACTTTTTCTATCCGCCCTCAGATCTTAAAAACGACTGAGGTTAGAAGGCTGCAAATTGGCATGTTGATCATCCACCCTCCAATCATCAAACATACCAAATTGCAACCCTCCGGCCTCAGTAGTTTTTATGTTATTTAAGGTTACACTTACCCGTGATCGTGCGTCTGGTAACGGTATAGGACAGGCCACCAACGTGGCATTTTTCATGGGACAATGCTCATATAGCAATTTTCGGTGGCATTGACAATACGATGTACAGAATATTTTACTTGTTTAAAATCCATTTATGCACCAGTAAGAAAAAAACACATGAATGAAAAGTACTCTGACTTTTTCTCTAAACAACAGGAGTTGGGGGTTCAAGATTAGACATTTTTGATGAAGAAATAATGATTTACGTATAGTTCATGAATATTGTATTAATCTGGCTGTTTTTTTTTTTATGTGAAAACATATACAGAAAGACTTAGACCAATTAATAAAGTAGTAATTAATATGAAATTTTTTTAACCATCAAGTGAGAATTCAGTGAAACTCCTTATTTAGGAACAACATAAACACAGCGTTAATGAGCCGTTATATAGCTTTAGACCATTACATTAAGCTCTCTCTCTCTCTCTCTCTCTCTCTCTCTCTCTCTCTCTCTCTCTCTTTACTTATACAGAATGTTGCAAAAATGAGTACAGACTTAAAATTCAGAGGTTAAAATAGCTCATATATCTACCTTGATTATCACCCTCGTGGTTAATGTTAGTCGTAATCTCGGTTAGACAGCAAATGTGTGAATTAAGCCTCTCCTACATTGTGTGTTTGCTGGATGTAGAGTAGGT
>NC_061105.1:45831780-45880518 GCF_015104395.2 Macrobrachium nipponense | reverse complement strand
GTAGAGTAGGTCACCTGTTTCGTAATCGAATTTTGGAAATATTTTGATAATACTGCACTGAGATTATTTTAGAGATCTTCATGCTACAGATGAATATCACGCGCGTTCTTCAAAAAAAAAAAAAAAAAAAAAAAATCTCAAAACAGACATTTTTCGATGTGTAAGTGATTGGAACAAGCAACAAAGGCCTTTTGTTTCACGCGGGCTCAGAATTATTCTCTCGACTATAACAAACAATCGTTTTGTTAAATTGTGAGATATGAACTGTCAGAAATATTTTTTTCTTTTCTAGTTAAAACCTCAGCTGAATGGAAAATTGGCAATTCAGATTCGCTCTTCTGTAAACACTGACTTTTTTTTTTTGGGGGGGGGGGGGGGCTGGTTTGATTTATTCTTCACGTCCAGGGCATAAGGTTGGGACGCTGTTGAATTTATATTGCACTGTTGAATAAAATTTCATTGTAACTGAGGACATAATATTTGAATAAAATGACTATCGTTACTAGATATACTTTGTAACGAATTATAATTGTCATTCTCTAACAATAAAGTCTATTTATTATTAAACATTAAGTTCAAAGTATTCCGTTACATGTCACTAAATTCATTGACGATTCTCTCTCTCTCTCTCTCTCTCTCTCTCTCTCTCTCTCTCTCTCTCTCTCTCTGATATTTTGTCGGAATTAAATATTACATAATAAGGTTCCAAAAGACTAAAAAAAAAAAAAAAGAGGTACTAGATATTTGCTAATTCAGAAAATTATTTTCTCAAAAACTGAAATTCCCTCTAAATCTCTTTCTGAATGGAACCGACTGTCCGAAAGCTAGCAGTTTTCTTGACAAGAAAAACCTTGAAGTCGCCACTCACTCTAAATAGCACATCAGAAGCATTTATCAAATTTTTTTTAAATTTATGATATTGTAGAGGGCGGAAAGGCTGTTACAGATAAATGAAAAAGTAATATTTGTTTAATCTTAAAATATGAATATGTATTTTCTAAAAGACGTAAAATGGATAAATCTTTTAGCAATATCTAAAATAAATCCATAAGTCATTTTATGGTCGGTAAAACCTTCATTATTATTATTATTATTATTATTATTATTATTATTATTATTATTATTATTATTATTATTATTATTATTATTGTTTTTTTTTTTTTTTTCGCTCTATCACAGTCTTCCAATTCGACTGGGTGGTATTTATAGTGTGGGGTTCCGGGTTGCATCCTGCCTCCTTAGGAGTTCACCACTTTTCTTACTATGTGCGCCGTTTCTAGGATCACACTCTTTTGCATGAGTCCTGGAGCTACTTCAGCCTCTAGTTTTTCTAGATTCCTTTTCAGGGATCTTGGGATCGTGTCTAGTGCTCCTATGATTATGGGTAACGATTTCCACTGGCATATCCCATATCCTTCTTATTTCTATTTTCAGATCTTGATACTTATCCATTTTTTCCCATTCTTTTTCTTCAACTCTGGTGTCCCATGGTATTGCGACATCAATGAGTGATACTTTCTTCTTGATTTTATCAATCAACGTCACGTCTGGTCTATTTGCACGCATCACCCTATCTGTTCTGATACCATAGTCCCAGAGGATCTTTGCCTGATCGTTTTCTATCACTCCCTCAGGTTGGTGCTCGTACCAGTTATTACTGCAAGGTAGCTGATGTTTCTTGCACAGGCTCCAGTGGAGGGCTTTTGCCACTGAATCAGGCCTCTTTCTGTACTGGTTCTGTGCAAGTGCCGGGCATTCGCTTGCTATGTGGTTTATGGTTTCATTTTTCGTATTGCACTTCCTACATATGGGAGAGATGTTATTTCCGTCTATCGTTCTTTGAACATATCTGGTTCTTAGGGCATGATCTTGAGCCGCTGTTATCATTCCTTCAGTTTCCTAATTTAGCTCTCCCCTCTGTAGCCATTCCCATGTGTCATCGCTGGCTAGTTCTTTAGTCTGTCTCATGAATTGTCCGTGCATTGGTTTGTTGTGCCAGTCCTCTGTTCTGTTTGTCATTCTCCTGTCTCTGTATATTTCTGGGTCTTCGTCTACTTTTTATTATCCTTTTTCCCATGCACTCTTTAGCCACTCGTCTTCACTGGTTTTCAGATATTGCCCCAGTGCTCTGTTCTCGATGTTGACGCAGTCCTCTATACTTAGTAGTCCTCTCCCTCCTTCCTTTCGTGTTATGCATAGTCTGTCCGTATTTGCTCTTGGGTGTAGTGCTTTGTGTATTGTCATATGTTTCCTGGTTTTCTGATCTATGCTGTGGAGTTCTGCCTTCGTCCATTCCACTATTCCTGCGCTGTATCTGATTACTGGAACTGCCCATGTGTTTATGGCTTTTATCATATTTCCGGCGTTGAGTTTTGACTTGAGTATCGCCTTGAGTCTCTGCATATATTCTTTCCTGATCGTGTCCTTCATCTCTTGGTGTTTTATATCCCCTCCCTCCAGTATTCCCAGGTATTTGTCTCCAGTCTCATCTATGTGTTTGATGTTGTTCCCATCTGGTAGCTTTATCCCTTCAGTTCTCGTTACTTTGCCTTTTTGTATGTTGACTAAGGCGCATTTTTCTATTCCAAACTCCATCCTGATGTCCCCAGATAAAATCCTTACAGTCTGGATTAGGGTATCTATTTCCTTGATGCTCTTACTATTCAGCTTAATGTCGTCTATTATTATTATTATTATTATCATGGTTGATTCGATTGCCTCTTTTCTTGAGTTGGTACCCGGCATCCATCTTCTGTAGTACTTTTGTCATGGGAATCATGGCTACTACGAAGAGTAGTGGGTTCAGTGAGTCGCCCTGGAAGATCCCTCTCCTGATATTAACCTCTGCTAGTCTTATTATTATTATTATTATTATTATTATTATTATTATTATTATTATTATTATTATTATTATTATTATTATTATTATTATCATCTGCACTTCTAGCCTGTTGTTGTCGAATATTCAGACTTTTCACTTATAATTTTCGTACCATGAACCTTTGGTTGAAAGGCACTCGAGTCCAGATACTTTATTATCGAAGCCAGACGGTAACCGCAGTTCAAAATTAATGAACCGATACTGCACGAATGAATTTCGCCTCGAAACGAAAACTGAAAAATGAAACAATTTTATTTTTTTATTTTTAAGCCAAAAGTTCTCCTGGGAATAATGTCACGTTGCTATTTCGATATTCTGTGAGGGTAATATAACTCATCTTCATGAAATATTCAAGGAAAAAATCTCCAAAGGTCCAGTAAATGTAATACAAGTGTAGCAAAAGAGTGCAATGTATGAAATCGTTTATGATTTCGATATCCAACTCGTCCGATTTTCATCAGTAAACCCTTTCGTTTTGTAGCTTGGCTGCAAACAAAAAGGGCTGTGCTAAAACCTTCCTCCTGCTTTTATTTCAAAAGAGGTCAATCAAACCTGTTCTTTGCTTTGAAATAATACTTCGCGTTAATGGCTGCAATATTGTTACAAAAACGTGAATATATTTTTTTCCCCTCAACGCTCAGTTTTCATTCCTATATTTCATTCATCTCGTCCTGGATACGATTTTATATATGAATAAAATAGGAGAGAGAGAGAGAGAGAGAGAGAGAGAGAGAGAGAGAGAGAGAGAGAGAGAGAGAGAGAGAGAAACGAATCTCAGCCGAGGACAATATCATAACAATTAGAAAATGCGTCGAAGTTTATTTGGCGCAGTCGAGTTTTCTGTATAGCGTATAATCAAGACCACCGAAAATAGATCTATCTTTCAATGGTCTCGGAATAATGCTGTATGAACCGCGGCCCATTAAACTTTAACAGCGGCCCGGTGTCGGCCTTTCATATATCGTTGCCAGAAGAACGACTATGGCTAACTTTAAATAAAGTAAATGCTCCTGAGGTTAGAGGGCTGCAATTTGGTATATTTGATGATTGGAGGGTGGATGATTGACATATTGATTTGCAGACCTCGAGTCTCAGTAGTTGTCAAGATCTGAGGCGACAGACAAAGTCATCTCTATAGTTATTTTTCACAGAAAACTAAAAAAAGGTTTTTGTTTATTCCGGAATTTCACAGCATACTTAATCTATAATGCTTGTCTTTTGATTCATTTATAAGTCAATATTATCTCATGAATTAAGAGAATATTATAATCAAAATACTAATTCTCCAAGGAGTAAATTAAGTATTATTCTATTAATTACAACAAACCTATGAAGAAAGGGGCTAAAAAAATGTACACAATAAATGGCTTGCTGAATTACAAATACTCTTAATGTAGTAATTTCTTACTAATGCAGTTTTTCACAATATATACATATATATATATATATATATATATATATATATATATATATATATATATATATATATATATATATATATATATATATATATATATATATATATATATATATATATATATATATATATATATATATATATATATATATATATATATATATATATATATATATATATATATATATATATATATATATATATATATATTTATATATATATATATATATATATATATATATATATATATATATATATATATATATATATATATATATCCTTCTAGTCAAGCACCCAACATTGGCTAAACCCATATTTGCAACTATTGCAGACTGAATGTTAAATGGTTATATAAAACAATGAGTTTGGGCTTTTGTGAGTGAATTTAAGTGATGAAAAAAAGAAGAGGCGGAGGAGGAGGAGGAAGAGAGGATAGAATGCGATAGGAAAAAGTTCTAAGAGAAATAAAGAACAATGGACACAGACAGTTAAAGACATTCCTCGCTTATGGCTGTGTTAAAGAAAATAGCAAATGAAATGTTGATTTTTAGTGAGCTGACATTTTGTCCTTTGGACGATGAAGGCCGGGGGTAGGTTAATCAGAGCTTGTTTTTTTTAATGATTGGTTATGTGTATTGCTTATTTGTGTTACTTCTGTTGTTTTGTCTGGAATGCTGAAAGATTTTTCTAGTTATGCTTTTTGTAACGATGATTATAAGTGACAGACAGACAGACAGGCAGAAATATAAAAAAGTGTTCCGTCTGCTTCAGTTACAGAAGACTGACTGGTTGTCATAACACTTAACAAGTCATACAAAATGATGTGAAACTTGTACAAGAAGTTATATTTACATGTTATCAACTCTTTACTGGGGAGAGTTCAATCCTAGTCAGTATATTTTTGTTCACGTTACAGAAAACTTAAGTTGTAAACTGAGGTGAAAGTGGCTGACAAGTGTTAAAGAGCATGTTCAGGTGCTGCTTCCGCCCAGCGACCAACTTTACACACTTTATCTCGTTAGAGACAGACAGACAGACAGACAGACAGACAAGGAAATGGTCACTTAGGAAGACAAAATGTGAATCGATTTACAAAATTCGTTGGTATTACCAATGTATAGGTTATTGACGCCGAACACGCACACGCACACGCACACACACACACACACACACACACACACACACACACACAGAAAGAGAGAGTAGGAGAAGACGAGAGAGAGAGAGAGAGAGAGGAGAGAGAATTCTGCTTCGACAGACCCTGTTTATCCGAACACTCCCAGGTACTTGGGCCAAGAACCAATGGCAGAAAAACCCTCCTCTCGAAAGCTGTAGGTCTCTAGAATTTCTTCCTGTCTTTCGTTCTCCAAAGAAATATCTAGAAAAATGAAGATTGAATTTTTTTCCTGTTTTTGAGAAGTAAAATTTCCGATAACTCAGAAGCCATGAAGAACAAAATGTTTAACATATTACTTTTTCATTTTAGTTTAATTTCCAAGAGAGACGCATGACCCATTTCGCATATAAGACTGCGGTAATACCGATAAAAGAAAACATTTAGATTTCTGTAAACCTTAGAATATATTAGGAAAACATCCGACAAAGATAAAATCAGTGAAACCTTGGAGCTCAGAAAACGTCTTCGCTCTGGAAAACCCCCGAGTGATGAAAACTTAAAGTCTATTCAGGCATCGTAGTTTATGTCACATTCTATTAATTTGTTGATGGATGTTCGTAAGTTTCTTTTTCTGTATGTCTGTCTATGTGTCTGTCTTTCTGTCTCTCAACAGGGATATTTCCCATATATTTTTCTGTTGTTTTTTTTTTTATTGGAAATCAGATCTGTCGCCATTCGTTCCCTTAACAGACGTGACTGTGGTGCTAAATTTATCTGGTTTCCAGCAAATGCTTCAAACACGAGAAAGCTCTCTCTCTCTCTCTCTCTCTCTCTCTCTCTCTCTCTCTCTCACACACACACACACCAGTTATAAGCCTTTCTTTATCGCTATGACACGTAAAGCAGAAAATATGACATTTTACACAAGACCAAAATAGATTCCTATTCAATATAAATCCAATAGCAAGACGCATTTGCTATTATTGTCTATTTGTGATTATCCTATGAGTCATTTTCATTATATATAAAGCAGCATCAATCAAGAATATTTTTCTGTGTTTTAACATTCATTTGACCTTTTTATTTCCTATAAATAGATAAGCATAATACATGTGCATCACTCTTTGAAGTAATTAAATTTGAATCTTTTTTCAGCAGCATAAAAGTATTTTATTGAATAAGTAATTCTCTTTTGTTCTGTCATCACATAGTTTATTGAACGTTTTCTTTTTAGCTTGTTAATTATGATTGGCTTTATATATTATTCTAATTGCCATCTATTTCTACTCAGGTTTCTTGTCTAGTTTTTCTTGTCATAATTATTATTATTATTATTATTATTATTATTAGCAGTAGTAGTAGTAGTAGTAGTAGTAGTAGTAGTAGTAGTAGTAGTAGTAGTAGTAGTGGACATTTTAATCTTATTAAAATATCAAATCTGTGGTGCGTTCTTCACATAAAAAAACTGCATTCTACCAATTACTGTCTCTCTCTCTCTCTCTCTCTCTCTCTCTCTCTCTCTCTCTCTCTCTCTCTCTCTTGTACCTTTTCCACCTTGACCTTCCCCTGACGTTGCATAATGGAAAGTTATCCTTCATCTTCCGGACGTCGATTCTGTTTTGCCTGACCTCGTGTTTCTCCAAGTTAGAAATGTTTGGTTCAAAATTTTAGGATTAAATCCAAGGCGATAACCCAACTATTTTCGTGGTTTGTGTTGTTTGAACATTGCCATATTGTAAGGAGACTGAGATATATTGCAATTTTTCTTATTCTGGATTAGGACAACAGACTCAATGATACCCTGTTTAAAAGAAAGATTCAGTTGCCCCACATAAAATTATAAGAATACACACTGGCTATTTTGGCGATTCTTGTGTTGACTGCAATACTGCCACATTGTGAGCATATTTCAATTCATAAGTTATAAAATTTACGTTTAAAAAAAAACTGACACCTTTTGTCATAGTGTGAAATAAGTGTGCTGTTCTAAATATTTTTCCTGGCGATAAATCTAAATAAAATGGCTGTGCTACAAGCTTGCAAAGTTTCATTCACATTCGTGTTGTATCTTAATTATTGTATTCTGCGAAAGTGCTTCTTCATATAGTAAATATAACCAAATATGTAACTGCCATTAATGACACTTGTTACTAAGATAAAGTGTGCCTAATATTTAATCATCGAGGGCGACATATAATAAAAAAAAAATCGGATGATCGAGATAAGTACCTTACGTGAAAGCTCCTATTTTACTTTAGTTAACCTGTAAGATTATATACGTTTTCTTTTAGTTCCATGCAGTGAAAACGATGATGCCGCGGTAGAGTACTTAAAGTAAAATAACAAATTTCTAACAGGTTAAAGGGAATTAGGAACTCGTGCGAAGTTTTGAGATAAGTTTAGTCGGACCTTAAACTGTCCGGGAATGTAAGTTAGATGCTATAAATTGCCAATTTTATTTCATTTTGGCGATTCGTGGCTTAATAGGCTGCTTTATGCCCAGTTTGAAGAAGTCCGGGTGGCCCTTCCAAAAATTAACGCTGACGAATTGTTTAGAATATTGGCTTGTTGCAAACAAATTGAATTTTGTTGAAATTTTGCATTCATATTCGTGATAAGCATGAAAATACATTCCGTTATATCCAGTATGAAGGAAAAGACAAATTGACCCCAAAAAATCCTAAGGCAACATCCCGGCTGTTTTTGTGATTTGTGTTACCGAAACATTTCTGTGTTTCAAGGAAATTGCAGTAAGGTGCCTTTTTGTATTCATTTCACCGATAAGCTAGAAAATAGACTGAAAGCTCTGTTGGGCCCCCGGGAAACTCCATTTGGGCGATTTTTGCCTTTTTGCAGCTTTTCCGTCTTGCAATCGAATTACAATATGGTGCAATTCTTATTCAAAATCATGATTAGCTGCCAAATAGACCTTACCCAATTTAGAGGCAACGTCGTCATCCCGCTAGCCCCGCCCCCCGCCCCTCCTGCCCCACAAGAAATCCTTTGGCCATCTCCTTGCTATATTTGAGATTTGTGCATTATTTGCAACATTATTGGAAGCAAACTGCGCTATATTGCAAATTTTCTTTCATATTCGTAATTAGCTGTCAAATAAACCACATTTTACCCAGTTTGAATGGAAAGTTCCATTGGCTCCACCCAAAATCTAGACTTGCTATTTAGAGGATTTTGAGGTTGATTGAAAAATTGCAGGTTTCCATTCATCTCCCTAATTGGAACTGTGAGGTCTTGGTGACACCAGGGATAGACAACCTACTTTCACAAAGCCTTTTAAGTAAATGACAATTGTCACACAACTTTGTACGAGGGTTGGTGATTTTTTTATTTTTTTTTTTAAATAAAAAAATATAAAAGTCAGTGATTTATTTGATTTTTTATTTATTTGATTTTTAATTATGTGTTCTTTTCCTCAAAATGTATTTTATGACAGAATTTCTATTGATTTATCTTTTAGGTTTCCAGTTCTGGCCTAAAGCACTATGTACTTGCGAATTTTTTTATCAAAATAAATAGACGCAGCACAGTTATGATTAAGTTTTTATTAACCTCCAAACCATATTTTTCAATTTGGTTGCTTTCAGATAAAAAATTTTTTTAAAAATTATAAAATCATGATTTTTTAATGAAATAAAATCAATTATTTAATCACTTGATTAAATCAGTTTGATTTAACCATTGCCAACCCTGCTTTGTACATGATTAGATTTAAGGGTCGGTTTGAAATATTCGTTCCTTACTAAGTACGTAATTGATTTCGTTTGTTAGTCCCGTTATTTTTCCTTTCAACATATAACATTTTGTTTCTCTGTCCGACACGACTTGATCATCTTGTTCGCTCGTTTGGTTTGATGTTAATTCAGATTTTCACCGCTTTTTTCCTAATATATTTTATTTCTCTTGCTATTTCTTCCAAAATTTTATTCTGCTTTATGTTCATTGATAAGTATATTAAATTCAACCCTCTGAAAAACAGATTAACTCGAATAATGTATCATTTGAAAATGCCGTTGAGGGTTTCTGTAAGGAATGGAAAATCTCATGAAAAAGTCCAGCCAATGGGAGGTTAGCTTACATTCCTGACATCCGAAGCGCAGAGGCTTGACCAATGAGAGAAGTCAAGAGAAAACTGAAATAGACCAAGAGGAAAACCGTCGCATAAATCTCTGTAGTGAAGCCTTTGTGGCTGTGGTGTCCGCTGTAAAGAAGATTCTGGAGATTTCTACAACTGTGAAGGTAGTGTGCCTTTGTTTTCTCAATTGTAATTGCCGGGTTATTTGATTACTATTGAGAGGTATTTTCGTGATTAAAGGTTTATTAGTGCAGGCATTTACTTATATATACAATTCCAAATGCACTGATAACTGCGGAGTGAAATGTTGTTAGTTAAGGGCACAAATGTGATTGCACCTGGTGCGATAGATGTCTGTTTGGAGTAATCGAAAGGCCATAGTGGCATAAAGACTTTTGAACAGCATCTGATCTCAAAATTAGTAATGTAAAAGATTTCCTTGTATTAGATTGTGACTGGATAGTAGCATATGGACATCTTTGGTAGGGGCCCAGTAGTTATATTACAATTTTCCCTTTTGAGGGATAGTGAAATCATGTATGGGTGGCCCTGGACTTGCGATATTGTGACAATGTATGTCAAGTTGCTGTGGGGTCCAGTATTGTCTTCTGAAACTTTTGCGGAGGTTTATTTGTCGTTTCGTCGTAATTGTATTCGAGTATCACTTGACAGCATACATTTGCTTTGACATTTAAAGGGTCTTGTTGGTAAATGAAATCAAACTTAATTTTCGTTTATTTAATGGGACTCGCCCTTCCGTTAATTGGTTCACGAAATAAACAAAAGGTAGTTTTACCCAATGCTAATTTTCGATGGATCTCTGAATATGCTTAACACTAACATTATTTAAGTATTGTTACACAATGTTCCCATGATCTTAACCGGTAGATATTGCTATCCGATCAGTCATTTTTCAAGTTCTTTGGTTCGACAAATGTACAATCTACAATGTATAGTGGGCCTCCCAGTCGGACTTCTTGTGCCTGTGGCTAGCGTATTTTCACCGTCTTTTGTTACATGCATCTAAAAGTCTGGGTACTGTGCTTGATCATGCTGAAACCCGATAGATTCTTTTGTTCAAAATTCACCGTTAAGTGGGGATTTTGAAATTAAGCATACCTTAAAAGAAAGGTTAGTTCCTTGGATTAGTTTTCCAGAAATACTTTGGTAATTCTAGGTAATACCTCTGCACGGACTGCAAGGAACGTTCCCGAGAATACGGCATCTACTAGGGATTGCGGCGTCTAGTGTATTTCGCAGTGTTTAGTGCTAGCCCCTGGGGGTTAATTACAGCCAACCTCCCAAAACGGCAAATTTTTAATAAGCAACCCAAATACTATAGGAAACTGTAATTTCCAAAGAAATACCCGAGTCCGACGCGGAAGGGAATGGATTGGACGATCGCTCAGCAGAGGGCCAGGTTGTGTTGTGGTTTCTGTCAAGGAAACAGGAGTTTTATACGACTTTTAGGGGACTGAAGGCGTTTTAAATGTACCCACAGGTGTGTGAACATGCAGTGATATTTTGCCCTTACTTTAAGTAAAGTAGGAATGTGAACTTAGCATTTATTTAGGTGCAAAACAGCAGGCCCCTCTGCCCCGGTTTCCTGGCCGGGAAAACCATATGCCATCGGGCTATGCTCGAGACGTCTTTATGGCCAACTTTAGCGAGCAGTAAAGTTGGCGACGACGCACAGTCATTTGTGCCCAGCGAAAACCAGACGCAGTGACTCTTCCGTTTTCTGTCTCCAGAATGAATGCGCCAAGGTTGAAAAGAATTAATACCATAGGTATTAGATACTTAGTTGGTGCAATTTATGAAGACGACATTCCCTTAATTCTTGGTGATACTTTACGTATAGTGGACGATGAAATTGAGGGCATTGCAGAATTGGGGAAAACCAGGTTAATTGTTAACTTAAGCTCAAGAGAGAAATATGAAAACATTTGTGAAGATTTCGGTGGCAAAGAAATCAGTGTAAGAGACGACCTAAAAATCAGAGTTGAGGATTTGTCAACTTACAGGTCGTACATGACAGTGCGAAATATGCCTTTTGAAATTACTGACTTTATGCTGAATGACATTCTTTCCAGATACGGAACAGTGGGTTATGTGAAGAAGAACACTCGAAGTCAGGGAAGATACAAAGGTATTGATAATGGTGTCAGAACAGTTGCGATGGATATTAATCGAAAGATTCCTTCCTTCTTTATATGTTGAATGCGCCAAGGTTTATATCTATATACTATACTATAAAGGGCAGACTAAAACTTGTAGACTTTGTGGGCAAACCGGCCATTTTGCTAATGAATGTGAAGTTGGAATTACACAGACTAAATATCATTAGCGAAGTAGACTTCCCTCATTTATCTGGCAATCAAAAAAATAAAGCAAATGAAATGCCAGTAAGCCACCAGGACCCAGCAGACGTTCGAACTTGTGAAGGGATGCCCCAAAGCACTTCTACTTATGACCGTCCTGTCGAAGTCGGAAGTAACCTAGCATCCAACGCCCAACCAGCAGTGCAAACGGAATCCGAAACGCTGATGAAGACCTGCTATTTGATTGACCTGCGTGATGACACTGACATTACTCTAACTGTGAAGAAAACAGTTTGGCCCCTATAAATGGGACCTTAGAGCATAATGGTGGGACAGACGTATTGAATGCAAGTTCATCGTACAACGAACTACTGAGACTGATGCAGTACCTCTTGTTGCAACCTACGGAACAAAATCCGAGGAGACGAACATTTGTTCACCTGACAGTAATCCTGTTGAAGCTTCACCTAGTGAGAATATGAAATCTTGTGACGTCATGGAAGAATCAAGGCATTTTGAAGGCAACGTTGATGAGGACTGAAGTAACACCGACACAGCGCATCCTATTAGTCAAGATTTATTTAGCTCAATCATCCCCTCCAGAGGTCAAGATGATACACAAAATCCGACAGGTGATTTAATGTTACCAACCTTTAATAGTTCCAATTATTTTAAAGGTGCTAATGACACGATGTCAGAACAAGAAAGTTGTTGCTCAATAAAATGAAATACCAGCAGGTCAAAAATGTAATAATGATAATGAAACCACAGTGACCGATGAGTCGGACTGTAATTCAAGCATTGCAGAAAACATGAAAGTAAACAAAAAGAGAAAGCAACGTAAAAATGCAACAAAAAAGAGTAAAAGAAAATCTCATAACTAACATCATTAGTATATCCACCCTTAATATTAACGGTATTAATGATAGAATGAAACAAGAGATGCTACACTCATTTAACACCTTCAACAAAATAGACATTCTTTTAGTCCAAGAACACAATGTTAAGGATATTAAAGATATAGTTTTTGTCATACAGGTATAATATCATTTTCAATCCAGCCATTTGTCTTAAAGGTGGAACCTGTATTCTCATCAAGAAGACTTTAGATTTTGTAATTAAGCATGTTGAAAGAAGTGGAGATTCTAGAATATGTTCTGTACATGGTGAGGTGAATGGTAGTAAGATTCGCATCGTTAACATTTATGCTCCTTCAGGTCATAATCATACAAGGGAACGGGAAGAGCTTTTTGACAAGGAATTGCCCTCCTACTTACGGTATGATAATAGCCATACTATTATGGGAGGTGATTGGAACTATGTTTTGAGTCCTAGAGACAATTCTGATAATAGTGAATCAAACTTGTCGAAATCACTGCTCAGATTAATTAAAACCCTTAGGTTTAATGATGTATGGTTTTTGCATAACGGGGAATGCCAGTATACTTATGTACGCACAAATTACGGTTCGCGCATTGATAGATTGTACTGTCAGACGCTCAGAGACAATGTAATTTCAAGCGAAATGCTAACTGTCCTTTTCTGATCATTCCGCTTTCATTTGGAAAATTAAGATTAATCCAAACATTAGCATTGGGAACTCATTTTGGAAACTTAATACTAGTTTACTAAAAGACGAGGGAATTAAAGAAAAGTTTAGGAGGTTGTGGACATTTCTGAAAACACGTAAAAGGAATTTCTATCATATCAGTAATTGGTGGAATGATTTGGTGAAACCCGAAATAAAAAAATTTTTCGTCAGAGAAGGTAAAAGGATTAGCAGGCAGAAGTTTGGGGTCATCAATTATTTTGAAACAAACTAAGGAAACAATACATGAAACTTAATGTCAGGAAACTCAGATTATGCAGATATTACTATTCTCAAAGACAGAATAAACACACTAAAATCTCAGATTTTGGAAGGGGTTAAAGTACGATCGAGAATTCAAGACAGGATTGAAGGGGAAAAAAGCCTCCTCTTACCTTCTTGGACAGCAAAGGGCAATAAATAGTAAAAAGGTCATGACAGAAATAGTCGCAGAACGAAACATAATTCCGAATCTTGATGAAGGTTCTGTCTTACAAACCAGGCCATTGAACACTATGTATTCAGGCATTACCAAAAACTTTACCGGAAAAACATTTGTGATGTGCCTATGCAAAACTTCTTTATGCAGTTTGTAGAGAAAAAATTGACCGATTCTGATAATGATTGATTCTGATGATATATTTCATAAGAATATATCTCTCGGAGAGATTCGTGATGTTATTCGTTCCATTGCTAACAATAAATGTCCTAGTATAGATGGCATCCCAATAGAATTTTATAAGGTATTTTGGGAGGATATTAAGGATGAAATAAAGCTGTTGCTTGAAAATAATATGGAAATGAAAACTCCTCCAAGAGTCAGAGTATTGCATTGGTCACACTCATATCGAAAGGCTCCGATGAGAGTGCTTTGGCTAATTGGAGACCAATTTCATTGTTGTGCTGTGACTATAAGATACTTGCTAAGATAATGGCGAAAAGAATGCAAACAGTTATCTTTAACTTTATCAGTCCCGAGCCATAAATACATATAGTACTTTAATTAGAGATATTGTGTATTATTGTAGCGCGAAAAGAGTTCAAGGTGCTATTTTAAATCTTGATTGGTCGAAAGCATTTGACAGTGTTGATATTAATTTTGTACTTCGGATTCTTGAAAGACTAGGTTTTTGTGATGAACTGATTTCCTGCATTAAGATATTGTACACGAATATTGGAAGTTGTTGCATTGTTAATGGTAACGTTGGTAAATATTTTAGTGTGGAGAGGGGAGTTCGACAAGGCTGCCCTCTTTCTATGCTCCTTTATGCTGTTTTCCAGGAACCTTTGTATCTTGCTATTGTGATGGTAATTGCTTCATAGCAAAGGAAGTTAAAGGAAAGGAGAACGCATTTTCGAGAAGTTCGGCAGTAAAGAGGCTTTCGCGCCCGTGTTGGAGGCGCCTATCTTCGTGGCGGTTCTAGAATCAACAGGAGTGTTGTGGAGCGCAAAAACGCGCCAATGTTACGTGAGAAACGCCGCGATTTTCTGATGCAATACCTCGTCTAGATTCATCTAAGAAGTTCTAGAAATCCCTGGAGTCGGTGACGTTCGCCGTAGGCTCCGCCCCCAGAGTGCCGTATAAATACAACGAACGAACTTTGGAGAGCAGTGATCGTAGAAGAGAGAGAGATCGTAAAAGAGAGATCACCAGTTAGTCACAGAGAGCCACAGATCAGATTATCAGTGAGACATCAGCAGCAGCAGAGATCTTCCGTGAGATACGAGAAAAAGGAACCGACGAAGTATCAATCAAAAGGTGTTCGAGAGTTGGTTGGATATTGGTCTAGTCGTCTTCCGGTGTGGACGGCCGAGTTGTCTCTACGTTGAGCAGACTTCGGAGAAGAAAAGGGGAGAGTTCCTGACTTACGAATAGACTATTTTCTGCAATACGGAGTCAAGAGGACGTCTGCAATTGCCGCTCTACTTTCATGAAGCCACCTCTTCGAAGTGCCAAACTGTTTAGCAAGTATTCTTATTACCTCACTGTTTCCCCCAGTTCACGCAGTGTAAGATTCTATCGGTTTATGTAAATAGGAGACACCATTCTGCATTTACCTTTGTTAGTAAGCTTGTAAATAAACCTTTGTTGTGTTAGTGTTTCTTTCTATATTCGTATCCCCAGTTTCAACTGTTTGTGTTGATATATATATTTTTTTTTTATTTCATAACCTGAAGCGGACCTCCCTCAGAGGCCGTAACATTGTGTCGTCCTTTAACCAGGATATTTCGACCCCGTAACATTGTCTCTGAGACCTCTGAGTCCGTAACAGCTATAAAAAGAAATAATTATATTGAACACCTGCCCTTACCAAATGATAACCACCTTAAAATTATTGGGTTTGCCGATGATACAAATATTTTCGTTGCCAGTGGATGGGAACACACAAGAGGGAAATACAGGGATGAACTAAAATGTGTCCAGGATATTTTTGAAAGTTCAAATTCTGAGATTTAATAAAGGTTATTGAACGTTTTCAAAACGAGTATACAGTTTTATTATGCTAGTTTTGTTTACCCACCTCCAAAACACCCCGGTTACCCACTGGACCTCCATAATTGTAGGATTTCAAGGGGTAGTTTCAGTCTTTGAAACTACTGCAATAAATATTCGCATTTATACAGCACACTTTGAAGCACCAGAAAATAATTTCCAACCCTGGAATATGATAATTTTTTTTTTATTATTTTATCGTGAAGGTAAGTAAATTTAGTGCTTGGGGTAATTGATAATAACCAACTATAAAAATTGCTGCAATATAAATTCACGGGAGGAGGTTAGGAATTAAAGTGGTGTAGTCATTAAGTGTAGATAAATTATGCACTTTAGGTCTGCCCACTTATAATGTCGTCACGCGAAAGAACGAGTGTTGCCATATTTCCTATGCCGATGCCAGTTTCCTTTATGTTAATTGTTCTACACAAAAAGGTGGCCAAACATACAGTTCCTTAAAAACACCAAAATTTTAATCACTAGGAACATATAATTCATAAAACAAGTTTAAAAGGTAAATTTTGTGAAGTATTTTATCACAAAATTTAAATGTTATCCATCTCATTTTTCTTGTTTAGGTACCTCATCCTAAAAAAACTTATTTTCTTCAAAAGATGAAGTCACTTCGCTGGGGACCTCAACACCTGTTGATTTCATTTCACAAGCAAGCATTTTTATCCAATGTTTCCCCTCCTAAGACTTTCCCCCATGAATGGCTTTGAATAAATCTCTCATAAAGCTTAATTGTGAGAGAAAATTTTCAGACGGCATATATAGATTTGACTCTTGTCATTTTATTGACCCAGAAACATTGATCACTTTGATTGTTGTCAGTCGCCTTTTGACATGAATGAGGACACCGCACTGAATATTTTGTTTTTTACAATGTAGCCACCTATATATATATATATCGCCAAGATGCTGCTTCAATTACACCAGATGTTGACTTCGAATTATTTGGATCAGCTGACAAACTGGCCATATCCTCTGGAGTGGTTTCTGTATTCTCGTTCTCAAACTATAGATCCAAGCCTTATATTTTTAACTAAGTTGCTGGTTATGCAAATTTCTGAAGCAAGGTCACGCCCTTTATAGGATATGACTGCTTGATGTATTCATCGACACTAACTCAGCTGATCTGAAAGTTTTCTTCATGCTCTGTTTAAGTTTGTTTTATCGCTGATTAGAGCAACTAGTTAGTGCAAAATTCTGTTCTGTTAAAACTACCATAAACCGCACAGTTACTTACCATGATTATTGCGTCACAGTCTTGTACCACAAGACTATATAAAAGCCTTGAAAATTGTTTTCTAGATACGTCCAAAGTCGCACAATAGGTATACCGAAACGTCTACTTGAAATTGTGATGTACACTCGGCAAGGAAACTTTAGATAGTTTTTTTAAATCTTCGGACATATAGCTATTGTTCAATAATACCACACCTGGCATCTCTTGAAAG
Source organism: Macrobrachium nipponense (assembly GCF_015104395.2). Lineage (NCBI taxonomy): Eukaryota > Metazoa > Arthropoda > Malacostraca > Decapoda > Palaemonidae > Macrobrachium > Macrobrachium nipponense. The sequence goes on along the minus strand of NC_061105.1, from coordinate 45,863,150 downwards.
GGGACGGAGCTTCAAAACCATAGTTTGTTGCTTTCTAGATTTCCATCAACTTTACACCATAAAGATTCTGTTGAGGTCCTATAATCATTTATACTTTAATGTAGAAATAGACTCTATATTATTCGTTAATGTTGGTTTGGTAACGTCAGTTCAGGGTAGAATATCGATTATCCTTGTTTAAAACCTACTGTGAAACCTTATTTATAAGTAATGATTGACACTAAACTGACGTAAAATTCATACGTAATTAAAGACTGATCTTAAACAATGAGAGAATTGGTTTTAAAATTTGGGCAGTACTTGTGGAAATCGTGAGGAACAATACAGTAAAGAATGAAATATTATGACGATAGAGAGAGCGCGCGCAAGCATAGGCCTATCGATAGAGATACTTAATTCATTATATTTACTTTGAGAGGTTAAGTGGTAATATTTTTTCAAATGTTTCAAAAGGAGAGAGAGAGAGAGATGGGGAAAGAAACTTGAGAGAGAGAGAGAGAGAGAGAGCGCGCGCGCAAGCATAGGCCTATCTATAGAGATACTTACTTCATTATATTTACTTTGAGATATTGAGTGATAATATTTTTTTAAATGTTTTAAAAGTGGAGAGAGAGGAGCAAAATCTGCTCGTGTGAAAGCTTAGGCCTATTTATAACTACTTAATTATATTTTTTGGAAGATTGAGTGGTAATATATACTATATTTTTAAAGTATGTTTTAGAAGTGGAGAGAGAGAGAGAGAGAGAGAGAGAGAGAGAATTATAGTACTGGTGACGGACTTGTGACGGGGGAAAGGCAGAAGAAAATATAATGAATTAAGTATCTCCATCGATAGGCCTATGCTTGCGCGATATGATATGACTGCCAAGATCGTGCAGCACTATGCTAGATAAAATTAGAAGGATCATAATAATCAAATTAATTCTCCAAGAAATTCATACCCTAATCTCGATTACATTCGATAGTTGCCGTAGCATTCAATGATTGTAAAAAGACGTGGAAAATTTTAGACACAGGTTGCGGTTATTCTTGCTTTATTGGTATAGTCTTTAATTTTGAAAATCAGGTTTCATCCACAAATCATTCACGAAAAAAGCTGTGTTAAGTAAAAATATTTATTACCACAAATAACTCAATATATATTGCAAAGGCAATTAAAGTTTTATATCGTAGGAGATCTTTCAGCCTCGCGGCAAAGAAATGCTGTCATGTAAGGCTGTAGGCTACAACGAACTGCTTTGTAATTGGAGCATATGGCCAGAAAATCTTTGAGCTGACATGCTACTTTAACCTTGATTAAGATTTATGTTTAAAGACAGTAGCTTTGTAAACAGCAACTAGCATTCGATCCATGTCAACGTCAAAGTAATCAAAGTGTGAAATCCGTTACGTTAGCCAGTATCGAGTGACTTGCGCTTTCCCGCTCGAAGTTCTAGGGCTCCTCCTCACATCATAGAAAACGCTCTTGCGGATGCAACTAGATTTGTTCAACCTACCTTAGACGTCGGAACATTGAATGCCATTGACGTCAGCTAGCTTTAATCGCTTTGGAATACAAACATAAGTTTGTAGAAACTAAAATAATTGCATTCACCACTTACGATCATGCAATATATACCCGTTCATGAAGCAAAACGAGTAAATATTGTCGTCGTGATACATAGTACTAAAATCAGAAATTCACATTCTATCTACCAGATCTCTATGAACGAATCCATCTGAGAAGTTCCAATTACTTCGGACATATATGGTGTTTTTGAGTATCTGAACGATTTTGTTTTGCGGTTTTAATTTGTATGATATAATTTGCAGTGTATTTTCATATTCTAGAGTAAATTTAGCGATATTATGTCTTTTCAGTAGAAACAAATGGGAAATTGGATGAACGAAAGCTAATGAAAACTGTATCTTCAGTTTTCTTGTCGAGTGTACAACAAAGACAGTTGATACAATCTTTGGGACTTAAATGCATGTCAATCCGTCGGTGATATTGCCCTGGGGTCTAACAAAGACTTTGCAGGTGTTATTTTAAGAAATTACTGTTACAAATCCTTTATAAACAATAAAACTACTATCTCTCCTCTCTCTCTCTCTCTCTCTCTCTCTCTCTCTCTCTCTCTCTCTCTCTCTCTCTCTTTCTTTCTTTGCGAGCCAGGTAGCCTGCGCGTCATCTGAAGTTATGTACTACTTGGACCGTTAGTGGTCTCCTGTGTTTGCTTTCTTGTGCATATGATGTTTTATGCTGTCAAAACATTAACTGGCCTCCATAATTGGTGCGACAAGCTATATTTTCTCATTTCTTGACACATTACCAGTAAACAGGATGGTGTGCAATTAGAGGGATTTTGGTCGAATCTTCATTTTTGTTGTCCATAATATTAATGCGGTGTAAGGTTTTTGCATGTCGGGGAAAGCCTGTTATCATAAGAGTATTTCTTTGCATTTATCTTGAGAGTTTCAGTTGTATGATAGTGACTTCATTTTCCCTTGTCAACTCTCTAGTTTTGGTGTTACAGATGGACACGTTCAGTTCACTGTATGGGGGCACATGAGCAGGTATTGTGCTGGATGATTGTGTTCTACTATCACTTCCCATTCACTTTTTTTTTTTTTTTTTTTCAAAGGGCAAGTAATGCTTGTGCGTTTGTTCCCGGAATAGTAAAAGTCAGTCCTCATTTTAATCAACGGTGAGCAGTTGTGTGGTGGTGGTGATTTTCTATTATTGAGAGGTGCCAGTAACAATCGGAGGTTTCCTGTTCTACAGTATTCCGTATCGTTTTGTTGTTCTTTAACTAATGGAAATAGTTGATTTTAGCGGTAATTGCATAAATTTACTGATCTCGGTTAAGGAGTGCAATGGTTCTTTGTTAATAAACCGTCGCCCGATGCTCGCTTAGTGTAATAAGTTTGTCACTGATAAGTATTTCACGAAATAGCCAAAGAGTTGTTAGTTATGATTGCCTGGAAGAGAGAGGCAGTCTGAAGGGTTTTGAAATTAGTATTTTTAGTGATTCAAATCACTTGCAGACAATGTATTTAGTTTTTCTCTGCTTTTCATAATATCGATATCGAATATTTGGTTTAATTCCCTGAAGTATTAGTGGATTGAATGTGAAATTTTAGTATTAATGGGTGCAAGTCCAGCCCTTATATTTCAGCGCTGATTGGTTGTTAAAAGTAATTTTTTTGCATTTGCTTGTAAGGAGTAGATTTCCTGTGCATATCTCGTTTTGCGTTTGGATGTTTTACCATATATTTGCCTTTAGGTCTCTGTTCACATCCTCTTGTCTTGAGGAGGATTGTTATCGGGAAGTTTACGGCAGCGAGTCCTGATAAGCAAGAGATGACCTGGAACGCAAATTAAAAAGATGATAGATCAAAATACAAAACAGTATTTATGGGAAAACAAATCTTAGGACCATATTTCCAAAGCAATTCATTAATCAATGGTTCTTGGTTTTATACAAGACTAGAAAGGACAGGGGGGAAAAAAACATTTGGGGGGAGAGAGACTTAAGTCTTATGTTGATAACCTGCGTTTTGAGCGTCGTAAGACTTTCCCCAAAATAAGCGTGCATTGGATAGAAAATCTACTCTCCCAAGTACTACTTCTGTTGACGCTACCAGATGCAGGTGTGGTAATTTCTCAAACTGCATGTTAGTCATAAAAAAAAACTTGTGAACGTTTATCATGAGCTATTTTCTTTCGTGGGGATAAAAGGAACTAAGAGGTGAGATGGTGGTTCTTGCGACCTGATGAACCTTCTGATGGGGTAGGGTTTCCTGAACAAATCAGGGAGGACGAATTTTTGTACCTAGATTCACCTTCAGCGGTGGTGAAGACGCCGTAGATTGTGCAGTTTCATGAGGTATGACTGGAGCTTCATTTGGTTGTGCAGGTGCCAGTGGCTGAATTAAGGATGAATGAGGTCTTTGGGTGTTGGGGTCGTTTTTGTAGTCTGTAGTGTATCATCTCTTAGGAAATGCGACCATTTGAAAATCGGGACGTTGTCCACCATTCTTAAAATGTGGGAGGCATGGCATAGTTCCTGCTGTAACCCCAAGCACTAACTTTGCCTTGCCGCTGTCTTTGTGATGGCCGCACATCTTGACACTTGAAGCATCTAGGCGGCTCTGGCATATACTTGTCTTTGCGAAAACTTCACCAGGTTTTGAGAGTCAATCATAGGTTGTACATTCTCTCTGAGGGTGTTAAGAACTTTTGCAGTCTCGACTAGCGTTTTTGTGAGACTTCTTGCCTTGTTTTAACTCCAAGTAGAAGCTCAAGTTTATTTTGCTTTGTAATGGCCTGTAGTATCAGTTCACTAGGTGAAGTCTCTCTTAATTTTGCTTTTTTCCTTGGTTTCATGAACTTTATTGCTTGTGAACTCTTAATGGACAGTTTATTTTAATTCCCTAGTTACGTTCTTGTCTCTTGCCCTTTCCAACCAACACCTTTGGTTTCTGCAAGGTTTGGCAAAGCCTTTAATTATCCCTGTAAAAAAGTTATTCTGTTATCTGGGCTCGAAAGTGGCAGGAGTACAGAATTTCTTGCCTGAGTAACCAGATATATATTTGGTATGTTCCTACAATTCACCATATGCCTTCATGCCCATACCTTCGTAATTTTATTTTGTCTGAATACAGAAGGGCATTAGCTTTCCTGTTCTATTGGTAGTTTAAATTTGACGATGGTCGACATAAATAAATTTGTTCCTTGCAGAGTTTACTACAGTATTTAGTACATGTGACTGATGGATGGTAGTGGCACTTCATTTTGCGTAAGGTTAAGGATAAGAAATAAAGATACTTGTAGTACTCTGTCACTTAATGTACGTACCCATATGTACAACAGGATCGCCTCATTGTTTTAACAAAAATGTCTAGTATTTCAAAATTTAATCAATAGAGAAATGTAGATTATCCCCGCCCTTGCTATGTTGTTGATTTTGTTGTAAAGTATCATGGAATGGGAACAGAACAACGTAAAAATTCTTATCACATATCTTACTCATTTTGATTTTCTTGCTCTACAGGTTCCAAGGACACTTTCGTACCCGAGTGAGATGCTAGTGAGTGTTCCATTTGTTTTTTATTATTCTTTCTATCTAGTCTCATAAATTCTGCCATTCTTTTTCTCTTGCAATCTTTGATTTGGAAATAGTAACAGAATTTTAGTTCAGTGATCACAGACAAGCTTCCGTATATCCTTTTTAAAACGCATATATTTCCTGTTATCGGATCGTACTCCGGTGAATTGTTAAATACTTCTGTGCTGCTGCTGCTGCTGCTGCTGCTGCTGCTGCTGTTCTGCTGGTGTGTATCGTTTATTTAATAGGTTGATATCGATAGTGACCAATTACTCCGAATTTTTCAATGTTTGGTTTAATTCAGCAGGGCTCCTAAATTTGGGTTAAAATAGAATAAAAAACTAACTAATTCCAGGCTATCCTACAGTTTCCCGAAGACAGAAACTTTAGAAGTAAAACATGGAAATATTTTGCAGAATGTCAATTACTTTCAACTACCGCTCGACCTGATAATTCCGGTTTTCTCCTCCCCCGCCTACGTAAAATATAAATTTATAAATAGCGTCATTTAAAACAAAAGTTGTCAAGGATAGATATTGTTTTTGCGTAAATCTCGTTATAGGATGGAGTGTGTTTAAGGAAATATGTAGCTTTTCTGGTCTTGTCTGTCTCCTTGAAGTCTCAACGTAATTTTTATTTTTAAAAGAGCATCACAGAAAACAATATCATAAACTTACCAGAGACGTCGTATTAGTTCCCCCGTGATGACATGCCTGCATATATTAGTATATAATATGCATACGTATAGTTTTGGAAATTTGATTATCGCATTATTAGGGAAGAAGCAAGTAGATAACTGGGGAAAATAACGGGAAAATAAGCTTGGGAAATTCGAGGTGCGTCAGTACTCAATAGCTCAAAACTTGTGAAGTAAGCTGAACTTGTAGGACTGAGTACGTGCTGTAGCAGGATTTACTTAAATCTTCTGCATGTCCACTATAAAGTCCATGCGTTAGTGGTATGAAGTACATTTCAGCAGATTAACTCACCACTGTGGTGTTCTGTTACGTAGTAGATCAGTCACAAACCTAAATAAGCAACGGAGATGAAAATATATTTCCATGTGTCTAGAGTCTTTTGCTGCATTCGTATGTTTAGGAATACGCAAAAGGTAGTTGCAGTATTTGTATTTTGCAATTTCGATATAGGCCTCATTATACACAATATACTTTCATACATATTTTCCTCTAAATTTGTCAGTGGTTTCTTCTTTTTAAACCTAAGAAATAATTAAAGGTTAAAACTTGCATACCTTAGTTTCTGCAATTTTTTCCATACACCCCTCTCCCCCCCTCTCTCTCTCTCTCTCTCTCTCTCTCTCTCTCTCTCTCTCTCTCTCTCTCTCTTTGTAAGAAGGGATCTTCCAGGCCGCGTTATATGTCAAGTTCTCTAGATGATGGTAACTCGACAACTTGAAGGAATTTTGAGTTTAATTTACTTTTAACTTTCCTACCTCTTTTGTCCGAGCCCAAAACAAGCCTCATGATTTTATTATGAAAGTTTTGTATATTATGATACCTCATTATCCGGATAAGTAAATTTTTCATATAGTACCTAAGTGTAGACCCCTATACGCCATTCTGAATGTTCTTGGATGCAGATCCATTGTTCCTGAGACGAGTATCCAAAGGCAGTTGCCATCGAAGGTTGTCGTTTAGTGCTTCTGTAAATTTGGATTCTTTCAAGTCTTATTTTTGCTTATCGATGTATAATAAGCTACACATTTCAGTGTAAACAGAGAGAGAGAGAGAGAGAGAGAGAGAGAGAGAGAGAGAGAGAGAGAGAGAGAGATATTTTCCCTTAACCTGAATTTTCCAGCTACGTAGTTGTATGCATAAGATCCTGAAATCTGCTGAAAGATTGAAACCTAAATGTGGTCGAAAGATTTAAGGCCTTAATGTGGTTGAAAGATTTAAGACCTAAATGTGGTTAGAGAAATTAGTAACAAGACGCAGAACATTTTGTTGTAAGAATAGCTTTTCATCTTAATCTTTTAGTTAATTATTGTTTAAGTTCCAAATTCAGGAAAAAAATCTTGGAATGATTTTAGTGGGTGAAACTGATGTTTTATTCGTAAGCACTTCTGAAGAGGGTTTAAGTTCAATTTTAATTTTTAATTGGTTACATTTTTGCAGAGTTCGAGATATCGAATAGGTATTGACGTATACTTGAGCTTCATGCTTGAATAAATTGTATTGATAACGCCTTATTTTCCAGCCCCCCCACCCTCTCTCTCTCTCTCTCTCTCTCTCTCTCTCTCTCTCTAAGGTTTTCTGTTGGTCTTCTTTCTTATATAACTCGATTTGAAACTTGATTTGTAACAGCTGTCTACCAGACGACCTTCATTTTGCATTGATTTTCGTAAATGGTCCAGAAAAATGTTTCATTTTAGTGCTAGTAGTATTTTAAAGACATATAGTATATTTTTTTTTATTTGTTACAATTATTCAGGTGTCGAGTACTAAGATTTTGTGATGTTTGCTTACAGTGGTCTAAACCAGTAGAGTAGACTGATGAAATTTAATCAGACCAGATGACTATGTATTTTATAATTACAGGATACGTACAGATACCGTTAAACGATACAAAATCTCACTCCTAAATTTGTAATAAATACGAAGTTAGTTTAGTTTTTTTTTTATAATACCTAAATATTTGCCAAGTCCTTTTGGAAAAACACACTCCTACAGTTCGTGGTTAGTGGACATGCATGCCTGTCTTATCCATCGAAGATTGTCCTAAATAGTTTCTCGTCCTTGCTGTACTTACCTAAAACACTACACGGATGTGCATGATTTTGTATGTTTTCACTCTTTTGGATAAATTACACATGGTAATGCATCACTTTGAGCATGAAAAGCCTTGTACTATAGCAATTGCTTTACTATAAATAGAACGCACGCAAACTTAAGAACTTACCTATCAGGTATTAGTGTTGGCTATTACCTAATATCCCCTCGTATTTAAAATGCTAGGGACTGATGTTTCTCTCTCTCTCTCTCTCTCTCTCTCTCTCTCTCTCCTTCCTTTTCCTCTTCCTCTCCTCCTGCTTCTCTCTCTCTCTCTCTCTCTCTCATTTTTAATTTGTTTCTTTTTTTCTATTTTAGTTATGAAAACCAGCTGTTTCTGCACATCCCCATCTTTTTTTTCCGAATGGGATTTCTGTTACAGCTGCTCTCCTCTGTTTAGGAATTTTGCTCTCCATCTTTTCCTACTATTAAGAACTCGTCTTTCTTCTTTCTGCACGTATTTTTTCATTCTTATTTATTCAATTTTATTGATTTTATATTTTTATAAATAATTTTATTTATAATATTTATTCTATTTTACTTTAATTTTTTATTTTTGTTTGTTTGCGCAAAACGCTCACGCTCTGCTTTTCCGAATATCGCACCTCTTCTTTTAGAAATAACTCGACTAGTCATTATCTATAAAATATCTAAGTGTGGTTTCGTAAGTGTTGTAATCACTAAACATTTACCAGTAAAGATTGGTAGTTAGTAACGAAGAAGTACGCGCAGGTTAAATAATAATTAAAATTGCCTTGAAAAGCTGTCACTCATTGAATGATTGTAGAGAACTTTGATAAGTTTTCTGAATTTTACTTTACATATCGCATGCTTCGAGCTCTTAAGTTTTTCTTATATTTAGTTTTTAATATATGTAAAATAAAACCACCTAAAATATAGCGATAACTGTTGCTACTATTAACTTCCATTCCCTCGTTATAAAATATCATTCAATCTGAGGTACAGAATTTAGTGGATGATAAAAAACTGTAATTTAGGCACATTTTTACTAAACTAGGGTAATTAGTAATTCTACACCTATATTTTTACTAAACCAGGGTAAAACAGTCTCTTACAGCACCTTTTAAGTTTTCATTATAGTCTTAATTTTTTCTTATTTTTTTAACTTGCCATTTCGTACGTATTTAGTAATTGCAAACTAATTCAGATTCTTTATAAACTGTCGTTTCACAATCTACTTTGTAACCGTTTCAAAACTTGTGAGACTAAGCTTAGATGTTCAGAACTTGACAACTGAAGATTTTCAAAACTTATGAGAGTAAGCTGAATTTTAAAAGTAAGGTATCGAAAAGATAAGATATACAATAAGAAGTCAATCATTAATAACGATTAAGAATTAAGTCCATACCATTAAGTTCTTAACAGTCGATATTAGTTTGATCCTTCATGTTTTGTAGTTTTCCTAATTACCAGAGACGCTCGAGAGTAATTTAGGAGAGGCAAGAGAAGAGAACAGGGAGACAAGAGGATCGCCATGGCAAGAGGATCGCCGTTAACTCAGTGAAACTAAATAAGAAGCTGGTAATTCAGGGCTGTTATAGAAGTTTTTCTTGACGCCTCAACTTTTAACAATTTTGATTTTTTTTTTTTTTTACGGCGGGAGTCGGGGTCTGTGCTCTTGTTGTTCCGAGAGGGTCGAAAACCCAGAATGACCTTTGTCTGCTTGTATTAATCCTTTTTGTGTAATAAAGCCCAGACATGCCAAGATATTTTTTTACTTCCTCATTAACAACTATAAAGGTTGCTGCTGTTCACTGATCATGTAGATGGCAAATGAGCCTACCCAGAGACCCTCTTGATTTGAGACTGCCTTGACGAAGTTATGCATTTTCAGCTGACTGCTGAAAATTCATAGCGGGCAAGAGGGCTTTCGAACTGGGAGAAAATCTCCCCCAGTTCGAATCCAAAAGTCTCAATTTTTCCTCTTACTTAAATTTGTTTCCACTCTTCTACTATCTTTAACTCAGTTGCTCAACCTAGCTGTCGCCCCCCTCTTCACTAAAACCTTCTTACAGGTTGGGCAGGGGCTGGGCTTTTTTCGCATTGGCTCTTTCTTGATCCAAATGGCAGAGACTGTAGAGGTTTGGTCCGCCTCTCGAGTATGTTTGGACCCTGAGGATGTTGATATGATTTCATAGCAATATCCATCAGGGCGGAACTACCTATGGGGGACTAGCCTGCGGAATCCGGGGAGGTATAGTCTCTACGGTAGGACTCTCGGCATTCTTTCCGGTGTGCCCTCTATTGTAACATGAATGGGGATGATTGCATACTAGTTATGCCCTCAGTCCTATCAAGCGGGTTTTGCTTACACTTGAGCCACTCATGTTATGGTAGAGCTATCCCTTCGGGGTAGGGTAGGGAGTGGACATATGGGAGTCAGTCTCTGCTGAGTGTCTTTGGTGAGAGAGGGGTTGGTGTGGGGGGCCTGGTTTTCTGCCTGATTTGCAGTAGGTTTTTCAAATTTCTGCTGAAGGATTTATGAATAACGACCCTATGATAACTCCACCCGACAATGCGACCTCTTGACACTACCCTCCTCTTCGACCTCTGGCACGGACAAAGGACAATCCTATAGAAAATTCAGTTGTACAAAAGACGACCCATGACAAGACCTTGAATGTGGCTATGGAAAGTTCTAGCAGTGGTGAGAGAATCCTTTATGCTGATAATCTCTCCTCAGACTTCAATTGTTTTACGTTTATGGAAATGTTTGGAAGGTTTTGGTGAAATTAAAGTCATAAAGTATTGTGAAACTAAAGATTTTGCATTTTGGAGGGTTTGGATTGAGTTTACAACATCATAATAATACCATGAATGCTTTCAAGTGCTCAACTAAGGAAAACTTAAAATGTATGTTAATTTATAAAATGCCCCAGAATATTGAAGTTGATTCCTTTTATCCAGCAAGAGTCAGTCAGGAAACTACAGATTGGGAAATGTAAGGTGAGGACATCTTTACCTGCCAGGTGGCTAATTGTTTCTACAAAATCAGAATTTTGCAATCTTTTCCAGTTCAGGAAACATTTGAGAAACATTGGCAGGAACAATGACCAACTCTGATATTACGAGGTTTGGAAAGAATAGTTTTTTGGTTCATGCTAAGTCTTATAGACAAGGTCACATGATCTCTAAGTTGAAAAATACTGATATGATAAAAGAGGTCAAACCACACTATAGTTTTAGTTATGCCAAGGGAGTAGTATTCAGTCAAGACCTATATGAACTGCCTGACGAGGAATTGCTGGAAATGTGTGATGATAAAGTGTGGAAGATTTTCAAGGTTCCAAGATCAAGAATGATTATTTTCACTTTTAATAATGATCAAGTTCCTGATATATATGTTGACAAGGAGAGATTTCGTATTTTAGACCTTTTAAGCATAGACCACTCCAATGTTTCATGTGTTTTGGATATGGTCACTCGGCAAAGGTATGTACTAGGAACCAGTTATGTGCTGCTTGCTCCTTACAAAAGCATGAAGGCGAATGTACTACCCCAGTATTATGTATAAATTGTAAGGGAAATCATAATGCAAGGCATAAGGAATGTGAGTCATTTAAAAAAGAAGTGTTAGCCATAGAGAAAGCTCATGCTGAACATCTAAGTATTAGCCAGGCAAAAAGACTTTTGTTTCCAAGACCTCAATATAGTGAAGTAGTAAAAAGTGGAAAATCTAATATAAAAGATCTATCTAGAATACCAACTTCAAAGTCAAAGCTTCAGCTATCCCCTTCTGAGCTCGAAGTACATTCAGCATCTCCGCCTTCATCCAAGAAGGCCCCTTTGTCCCCTCCCGATGGGCCTCCTCTGGGCTTCTGGGAGGTCTCTCGGGCTTCTAATGTAGAAGCCTCGCAGGCAGACTCGCTGCCTGATCTGGGTATGTCCCAGAATGACACCTTGATCAGTGCACCTCATAAGGCTCAGGTGCACGCTGCAGAGATGGTGCCTCTTAGAAATAGAGACCCCGTACTCCATCATCATCTCCACCTATATCCCCACACCATAGTAGGGTTCCCAAGAGAGGAAATAGCAGGTCTCTTGAGGATCTGCCTAGTTCCTCTTTGAAACAAAGACCAAGACCAAGTCTTTCCAGACCAGCCCAATCCAAGTCCAAAAAGTAAAAAAAAAAAAAAATATCTAATAGTAAATAATGGCTCTATGTCAGTGGAACATAAGAGGTTTCCATTCAAACAGAGAACAGGTCCGGGTCCTTTTCAAGGAGCATAATTTAGCTGCCCTTTGTTTGCAAGAGACTAAAGTTGGTAATGTTTCTCCTAATTGTCGACAAAACTTTATTTTTCACAGATCTCCACCACCTGTAGGTGAATGTTCTCATGGTGGTACATGTATTATTGCGGCCAAGTCATTACCACAAAAAGTTATCAAATTAGACTCCATACTGCAAGCTTGTGCAACACAGATTTTCATCAATAAATGGGTCACTCTGTGCTCTCTTTATCTAGAACCTGGCCTAGAAACTCGATTGGTGGACAGAGCTGGCAATCCAAGACAATTAGAGGTTGAAGATTTGCAATCACTTTTAGACCAACTACCTCAACCTTTCATTCTGATGGGGGATTTTAATGCAAAACATACTTTGTGGGGGGAAGGTAGGTGTGATCACCGTGGTCTTATAATTGAAAGATTAATAGATTGCAATGATGTAGTTTTAATGAACGACGGTTCTCCTACAAGGTTTGATGTAGCCCATAACTCTAGTTCAGCAATTGATCTTACAATATGTTCGTCGTCATTACGATTAGACCTATAAAGTGGTCCAGTGGATGAAAAAAATCCGCTATGGGGAGCGGACCAACCCTATGCCCATCCATCTTAAAAGTATGTACAAATACACCCTCCCCATCTTTACCCAAGTGGAAGATAAAGGAGGCAGATTGGCAGCTGTATGAAAAATCTACCAAAGTCAATCGTAAGGCCAATGAATTTCCTTGCCCCTCAGCTGCCTACGAATATCTCGCTAGTATAATGATTGGAGGGGCAATGATGTCAAGTTCCTAAACATCAGGGAAACCCCGTCGTCCACTGGTACCTTGGTGGAATAGTAAATGTGCCTTGAGTAGGAAAATTGCAAGAGCCAGTTACAAGCGATATCGAAGGCGTCCTGTCTTAGTTATAGAATAATATACAAGAGAAACCTCGCCAAACAAAAGCAAGTCTTTAAAGAAGCAAGGAGGGAATCCTTCATCAAGTACATATCAGAGTTAAAGTATAACTCGCCACTTTCTCTGGTTTGGGATAGAATCCGTAAATTACTAGGGAAATTTTCCCCTGCTCCTTTACCTATTTTGAAAATCAACTTGGTAGTTATATCGGATGCAAGAGAGGTGGCAGAGGCCTTTGCTCGGCACTTTTCAAGCATTTCAAGCCCCAGTCACTACTCTCCTGAATTTCGCAATATTAGAAACATGACTATAGTTAATCCGCCTTTTTGTTCAAATTCTGAGGCATATAACCTTCCATTTAGTATTGTCGAATTCGAATATGCCTTATCTTTGTCCTCTCCAACATCACCTGGAGAAGATAGATATTTATGCAATGATTTCTCACTTACCTCTGGAGTCAAAAAATTCTTTGTCGATGTTTTAAACGAATTCTGGTGCTCAGGGACTTCATATAAGTTGTGGAAAAACTCTGTTATAGTTCCTTTTTAAAACCCGGAAAGGACCCTAGTCATCCCAAAAGTTATAGGCCTATTGCTCTTACCAGCTGTGTCTTCAAGATTTATGAACGAATGGTGAATTTTCGTCTGATATGGTTATTAGAAACAAAGAACCTGTTGTCGAAGAGGCAATTTGGCTTTCGCAAGAATAGAAGTACATTGGATCCCTTATTATGTCTCACCACGTGAGATTCAGAATACTTTTGCAGTCCAAAATCAAACAATTGCCGTGTTCTTTGATCTGGAAAAAGCATTTGATACTACTTGGAGGGTTGGTATTTTAATGCAGCTAGTTGAATGGCGTATTGGTGGCAATGTTTAATTTTGCCAAAGACTTCCTGTCTGACCGGTACCTTAAGTTAGAATTGGCTCTACCTTCTCATCGAGTATCTTCAGGAAGCAATGGCATTCCACAAGGGAGTGTGCTTAGTCCAACCTTTTTTAATATTGCCATTAATGGTTTACTTGAACATCTCCCTGTTGGAGTAACTGGTCAAGCATTCGCGGATGATATTGTTATCGTCTGTAGTAGAGCTACTGCAGTTGAAGCTTGTACTAAAATTCAGTTTGCAATTAATGCTGCTACTTCCTGGGCTAATAGTAAAGGTTTCAAATTTTCTGCAGAAAAAACTAAAGCTATACGTTTTTTGCAGGAGAACACGAAGAAGGGAAGAGATTCCAACCTTATTTTTAGAAGGTTCTATCTTGCTTTATGAAGATAAAGTCAAATATTTAGGAATTATTTTTGACAAATGCTGAACATATAAATGAGACTGTAGTAAATGTTAAACAGCGGTGCAATATTCTTAAAGTTGTTAGTAACCTGAATTTTGGAGCAGACCGTACTACTTTATTAAGAATTTATCAGGCACTATGCTTGAGTAAGATTGATTATGGATCTCAGGTTTATGGCTCTGCATGTAAGACCTTGTTAGGTAAGCTGGATGTAGTACACAATATGGCATTGCGTATTTGTACAGGTGCTTTTAAACGTCTCCTGTTGAGAGCCTTTATGTAGACTCTGGTTTTCTTCCTCTTTTCATTCGGAGGGAGGAACAAGGTCTCCGATATTTGTCAAGAGCACTAACCTCTCAATCTAATCCAAATTTTAAGTATATAAAACATCCTGTTGACAGAGCACCAACTAACCTACATTGCCTAAGCCCCTTGAAGTTAGATTAAACATAAGTGCGAGAGAGGTAGGCCTTATTCCTCCTCTGGTTATGGAAACTACATTTTCTAAATTCCCTCCTTGGTGTAGGCCTCCTTTAGATATTTCCCAAGTTAGAGACAACAAAAAGATCAGCTCAAGTGTTCAGCTTAAAAGTAGCTTCTTGGCCCATGTTTCTGAGCATAGTAACTCGATTGCTGTATATACAGATGGATCAAAATCAGCAAATGGAGTTGGATGTTCTGTCATAGTCGGTGAGAGAACAATTACAAAAAGCCTCCCTATTAAATTCTCAATTTTTAATGCAGAGATTTTTGCTATTTTGAGCGTTTTGAAATTTATTTTTAGTACAGGTAGCACTGGTGACTCTTATATTATTTATTGTAATTCCCAGAGTTCCCTAGCTGCACTCCAGAAGTTGACGCCATCTAATCAACTCTTCCAAGAGGTGCAGGATTGGCTGGTCCTCCTGCATTCTCGAAAACGCATCGGTGTGAAGTTTTGTTGGGTTCCCTCGCATGTGGGAATTCGTGGTAACGAGCTGGCTGATACAGCCGCTAAGCAGGCAGCTTCCTCCCGGGCTTCCCACTCTGTGAGGGTTCCCTGTGAAGATTTTAAACTTTTTATTAAATCATTTTGTAGGACTAAGTGGCAGAATCACTGGTCCAACTTGAATAGTAATTTAAAGCTGAAATCGATCAGACCTTCTGTTCATCCCTGGTCACCTGTTGGGATGGATAGAAGATCTAGTATAGTTTTAACACGCCTGCGTATAGGGCATACTTTTTTAACTCACCGGTATCTTTTAACTAGTGGAGCAGAGAGGCAGGTTCCTCAATGCTCCAATTGTAATGTTGGCATTACAGTGAGGCATATATTTGTTGACTGTCCTCTTTATTTTAATCATAGACGTCGGTTTGGTTTCACCAACAAACCTTTGTCAGATATTTTAGGAGAGGGTGCTCCCGTAGAAGAGATTTTTAAATTTCTTAAGGAAATCCATTTGTTTTATGATATTTAAATGAGTATTTTAATATGAAGTTTATTTTAATAATTTGGATTAATTATGTATACCTTTTTTAGTAAATTATCTTGTTGATATATATGCGCTGAATGGCCTTTGGCTCCGGCACGTGGCAAATGGCCACAAAATTTATAAATTCAATTCAATTCCTACCCAGAGAACGGATGCCAGACACTTATACTATTTATATACTACAAATAAACTTACAGAAAACAGCTTCATAAATTTGTACAACCTTTCACTGTAAAACAATTTGATACCGTTTATGTTACATAGAGAACGTCTGCCAAGCAGTTTTAGAGATGACGAAATATAATCAACCTTCTCCCTTTAAGAATACACAGATAACACATACATCAGAACATCAGAACTAGCTACAGCTACGTTAATATTATCCCTGCCATGTTTCTTCCACGACTGCCCGGAGGTGAGCTTCCCCATTCTCAGATTAGTTCTCATCCTCGGTGCTGCAGTCTTGTAGGATTGGAAACTGTACTTGTCCACGGAGCTGCCTTCATGGCTCAGAACGGTTCTCGTCCTCGGTGCTACACTCCTACAAAGAGATAGTTTGACTATGATGACATCCTATGTACTAGACATACTTAGCTCAGCACCTTCACAAGCTAAGGAATGCGCATTTACAATTTCATGACGAGGCTTATTCATTCTAACCAAAAAAATCTGTTCAGAAGAAACTACAAAGTAGCCCCAAAATTTCACCAAGTTTAAATTGGCTCTCTGAATTTCGGCATTTCCTGTTAACTTTAATAACACTGTCAGCAGTGACTATGATATTGAATTCTGTTTTCATTACTTGCTACTAGATCACTCAAAAGACAGCAGTGACTATGATTCTGAATACTGATTCCATTTCTTGCAAACTAGATCACTCAAAAGATAGGAAATAAACTCTCGCAATGAACCTGACCTTCCCGAATTAAAATTCTGAATGCCCTATACCACCCCCTTTTCTGGTCTGTTCTCTTTCCTTGGAAAGCTTCTTAAAGCTTGCCGCACACTGAGCCGGAACGGAACCGCCACCGAAGCCTCAGAACAGAACAGAAACGACGTCCAGCGTGGTAGTAGAAGGTCATAATATTTAATGTTATACACTTTATTAATTGTTTACAATAATTCCTTTTGTGAAAACAATTATTACAGTTAACAAAAATAAACCCAAATAACTTTCCGTAGGCACACCGTTTTGCATGCTTTCAACAATATTTATTGTTACACACTTAATGAATGTTCACAATAATTCCTTTTGTGAAAACAATAATGATAGTTAACAAACACAAACCAAAATAACTTTCTGTAGGCACAACGCTTTGTATTTTTCCAACAATATTTATTGTTACACATGAGTGGCTACACTGCTCCCTGTCAGACGCCACCGACGCTTCAAAAGAAATATCTTTCAAAGAATACTGCGTCGGTTCCGTTCTGTTCTGGCCCAGTGTGCGCAGTCAGGTAAGACTGAATGCTTTCGATTTCTATCGGACGTTTCGGTTCTGTTCGGGCGCGTCCGTTCGGGCTTAGTGTGCGGCAAGCTTAAAACCGACAAGTGTTGTTTGAAATCTTAAGGAGACAGCAAAAAGCACTACCTCCACTCTCCAAAATTCTCTTCACAATCACTATTTCTAAAATAAAAGACCCAGATTTTATTCAGGTTCATAAACTATTTCAGCAAATACTTCCAAGAACCAACTCACCATGAACCAGGAACTGGAACTTCCACTCCCAAGACGTGATTCAAACTATGAAAATTCGACTCCAGGAACTGTAACTTCCACTACCAAGACGCGGTTCAAACAATAAAAAGATTCCTTGCAACAACCAGCCATCGAAGCGAAGAGTATTTCATTCTGAAAGAAGCAGCAATGTTAACATTTCAGTATCACTAATCTCTCTACACGTCAATTATCCTATGATGTTCTTCAAAAACATTAACGTGAATGTTAAAGGAAACCGTTAGTTTTAATACATTTTAAATCATCTTTCGTATATTGCGCACATTTAGTAGTTTTTAAAGACTAAGTTAAGATTTACCAGGAGGATATGCCTAGTAATTATCATTAACTCAAACTTCTGGACTAATTGTAGGGATGCCTTTCCAATTATAAACCTCATAATATCATTTCTCTCTCTTAAGCATAGCGACATAATTGTCTCAGAGACCCGTCGGACGCAATAAAATGACCACATGTCAAAACTACAGTCCTAGATCAAATTGCACCTTTTTAATACTTGCAAATAAAAAATAATTGCTCAACCACTGTACAGCACCTCCAATATTATATTCCAGGTTCAATAAATAATTATTCATATTTTAGCTAAATACCCGTTATCGTGTATAAAAAAGGGGGAAACTGCAGATTGTATGTACACTAAAAACTGCTTATTGCAAGACAAGAGACAACCATTTAGAACCGACGTCAGCCACTAAACAACAGACAGTAACATTTGAATTTAGAGAATAAAATTTTACAATAAACAGGCACTGTACCATAACATGATTGAATCATAAATTTACTCGAGACAAAATACAGGAAGTTACAGTAGGAGAAAAATGCTACAGCAATACTAAGAAATAAATCAATCACGGTCTGTGCCGTTAACAGGCGGTAGACTTTTCTGCATTTCTCTCACTTTATTAAGTATTTTCTCTCACCAGCCACTAACCATTCAGTTTCACAAAACACACTTAATGCCTTACTACAGTGGTTTTTGAATAAGCTTCGAGTTAGGGAATATTCAGCAAGTACTTTATAAACACATTAACACAGAAATCTGACTGTCAAGACATTTGTGCAGCTCCCAGTAAGGATGGTTGGAAATTGAATTACAGCCGAGAAAACCTATATATACAACCACATTATGTATCTTTAAATACTGTTGCACCTTAACTGGACTTTTCAAGGTATTTTTAATTTGCCTTTCGATCATGGCCAAGTTTAAACCTGTTTAATAATCTGAATCTGAAGGTAAGTGGATAATAACCCAGCTCGCTCGCTCGCCCTCTCTCTCGCTGTGTGTGTGTCAGAAATTCATAAACTAGAGATAAACTACCTGCTTTATTGAGAGTAAAACCTCAAGTACTATTCCGTATCATAGCAATTACTTCAAGCTTGAAGGTCCCTTCAGGTATGTCTCTTTTACCATCACCAACATGAACAAACATTCTTAAGAAAAACCATCCACTTTCAAAGCAAGCTGCCGAACACTCGAATAACCACATGATTAGTCGGCCCGTTTATTTCTGCTAAAATAATGTCACCCGACATCTGGTGTATTTAGCTAAACACATTTATTAGTCTATGAAAAAGGGACCCCAAATACCCATACATATATCAAAGTAAAAGTATCAAAAATGCCTTCAATTCACCGTTCGTGCTCACTCAACAGAGATTTCAACGTCTCGTTGGAAATAATCTACGAGGTTTATTTAAGTTAAATTAACCACAGCGCAAGAGAGTGAGTGGTACTGTCATCTACGAATTTCGTTATAAGAAATAAAAGATGGCACAAAGCTTTATAAATCTTACCACAAGTAATATCACTCGGTCTTAACCCCAAAAATGTAGCTTTAGAACAAAAAAATTAAAAGACATTCTTACTGATACGTATGAGAGAGGAGAACAAGAGAAGACCCTAAAACAATGACTTCTGTTTTAACAAAACTTCCATATCAAATGAAATTACCAGGACTTGTAAGATGGACAGGGCACGCAACATGTATATAGAAGTGCCAACTACCATGGATCATGTATATAGAGGGAAAAAGTCAAGGAAAGAACATTCATTGTGTTTCAGACACTTAAAGAGACTTAAATGAAAAGAAGCACCTTGAAGAGAGCAAGCACTATACTTCGACAGATCTAAACTGATAGATTGTTTTCGTCTTTGGGTAAAAACACTGTTGCCACATTTTTCAGTATACAGTTTTAAATACCTAACTTTATAACACATGAATCAATAAATCGGTAGTTTAAAGTTTTTAGCAAGTTTTGCTGACTTCAGCGTTCACATAGTGATTATAATTTTATTTTAAATGAGAAATCGCATTTATAAACGTGACAGATGTTTCAAAAAAACGTTGCCACTTATCCTGTTACTTTTGACAGGAGATATGCAGGTGGGCCAAGCCTGTTAAACTATGAAGTTTAAAGGAATTATCTCTTAAGCTACCCTTTGTATAAGCCCCACCGCCCGGTCTACCTGAGAACTCTAGCGCCAAAAAGAATGACTTCTTGCTTCAACAATAGTCAGTAGGAAAATTAATTTATTCCCACAGAAAGCACGCTGTGAAATGGGCAAATGCAGTTAAGCATTCCGAAAACTTGCAAACAGGCGATGCTGCAAAGGATAGCTGTTATTAAAGTAAGATCATCTGACGACGAAGATTCTTCGTAATGTACATTTTGTATAGAATCATATTATTACAATTCTTGCGATAATTATTGTAAATTTGTTTCTCCCAATGATAAGTTTATGTGCAACAACCTTATAAAAAGTAAAAATTGTTACACGCATTAGACCGTGAGTGAAAAAGGAAATGAAATTCAAGTAAATCATAACTTGATGAATTAGAATGAGGGGGAACCTAAAATGAAGAGCAGTGAAATCCAAAACATTACAAACTTGTTTAGGAAATGGATTGTATGGCAGACAGGAAATTCAAATAATAAAAAAGAATAAAAAGAAGTAATTACCGGCAAGATTATAGGAAAATGTCATAGGACATACATACTGATCGGCAATTGCCGATTTTTATTACTTTTAATGAAAAACATCATCATATAAAATATGTAATATAATAAGCAAAATATAAGGTATAAGTCATAACAAATATAAAAAATAAAATTTAATAGTCTCAAAAGTAATAACCAAATAGAATAGGGATCGAGTTTACGGATTAGGATTTATACGGTCAGTTTCACTAGGTGCTGTCCCAAATATTGCCTCGTTGGGAGATGGGTGAGGACTTAAGAAGGGGATGATTTAAAGGTTAAGAGAGAACTGGCACAGGGTTTTTCTCAAGGAAGTAAACAATCTATCAGTTTAGATCTGTCGGACTATAGGCATCGTAGAACCCACCGCTTGAATCGACTGTACAAACCTGAGCAACTGAAGAGTCTGCTGTCAGTGGCATTGGAACACACTTGACTCCAAAGGCCCAGGAGGCGTTTAAAAGTGATTAAAAGGGACTCCCAAGTGCCCTAACACAACACTTGGATCCCAGTGGAATTTTATGTGCGGTACCCATCCACATTTGTTAAAATGAAATCAAAATAACGACTAACCAAAAAAAAAAAAGAAAAAAAGCAATAAAAAGAACGACTCGCCAACAAACAAAGCTAAAAACAACTAAGTTCGCATCACACAACAATGAAGAATGATGATAAACTGACGACTGAATACATATTCAGTTAACTAAAATCCTAAGGATATATTCACTTCTCCCCAAAATCAGTGTGAAGTATGATTACCTATTGTGAATTTTCTGAGAGAGAGAGAGAGAGAGAGAGAGAGAGAGAGAGAGAGAGAGAGAGAGAGAGCGCTTCTAAGTTATCCAAGCAAATATGAACACGTTCTATGAGCTACAGAAACCTGAAATAATCATCAAAAATGAATATCTGGTATTTCACTCAGACTTCTATAAACACTAACACTGGAAATTTATTCAAAGCTCAATGCAGTCATGAACAGCAGACTGGAACTAACACATATGAACTCGAATTACTCCAGACTAGACTTACAACAAACCTTACCTGTCCGGTTCTAGACAATGACATCCAATCAGATTCTCCGTAGAAATCAGATACGTAATTGTGATAAGTCTTGAAATATCTTCTGAAGGAGCGCATTGGGAATTCTAAAGAACCTGCAAATGAGAAGAAAATTCTTATAGAAAAAACAATATACATGACTGGTAACATTCAGAAATCTTGCATCTGGAAATATTAGTTAATTTTTGTTCATATCCAAGTGAAATCTTAAAAACTCAGAACATTCCAACCTGGCACGTCAGTGTTAATTTGACATGACAGAAGCTGACGACTTTTTATTCGGGAATTACAACAAATTCCTTATTAAGTAAAAAATAAAAATAAAATGAACAAAAAAATTTCAGTCATGAAGGAGTGAGGAGTACCCAGAAGCCCTACCTTCCTTAATTTAATGCAATGATGAAATACATTTTGACACTACTGATCCACCCACGTCTAGTTTTAGCCATGAACCCACTGGCTGCCAGCCACACCGGTCACCCAGCAACTAAGAGGATAATTCTCTGCTTAAATCAAATAGACAGAGGCATACTGATTTTCTACGGAAACGCGCACAATTATCTCTGTCGGTAAAGCAGATATTTGAAAAGAATGTAACTCTACTCCTAAATGAATGAAAGGAAGGCCTATGAAACGCACAAAAGGGCTTACTAATCAAGAAGAGATAAAGTTCGACTCTATGGGCTACAATAATCAATTTACACAGCTAATAGCTATAACATTTAAACCTATATTTATCACAATCTTAACAACAGCACCTGGTTATTAATATAAATTGTGGAAAAGGTGCAGATTCAAGTTTAACAGCACCATTTAATAAGACAGAGAGAGAGAGAGAGAGAGAGAGAGAGAGCTAAAACGGACGAATGTTGGGCTGTTTGCCGATCAGAGAATGCTGTTTACTCGCAATTCATTGTCAAATTACCCTCCGTTCATGACAAATTTACGAGCTTCATTTATTATGACATGTGTTGGTATTAGGTCTAGGGTCCACATACTGACATCGAACAGGTTTATGATTTTATGAAATTTAAGTTGTCTTGCCAAGCAACGGGGAACATCGACAATTATGCACCCGTCGTTGCAGTTATATCATTGTGGTACGCTTGCACAGAATACAGTCTGTGCACTGACTACCAAGTTTACAAATGGTTTTACCTACTGATACTGACCTAAGCTCAGCCAAACATAAGCAGGAAGCCTATAACTATGTATGCAGCACATGCCGGATATACGCATATTCTATAGGGTACTGGTGGGCCTATACATCCAGGGCTGAAACTAATGCACCTTACCTCTGACGAGGCGCTTGACAGCTCCAGTTGATATGATTTTCGTGGTCATTTTTTTTTTATCTGAAATATTCTTTTTTAGCCAGATGGACAGCCCTGCTGACGGCGTCGATATATATAAAGTCTCTGCTGTACCCATTCGGTCACTTCCATTTTAAATACGAACCAGCATAGAGCTTTTTTTTTCATTGAGATACGACGGTTGTTGCGTTAGAGCCATTTCTTTTGGGTCAGAAACCATGGACCTTGCCAGAAACAGCGCGATCGAGAGCGTCCTGATTGGTCAACGACCAGTGACGTCATGGCCTGGGCCTACATCCTACAAATAAGGATAAGACAAATGAAAAAAAAACTTTTATAAAAACTAAAGTACCAATTAAACAAACTCCAAATATATAAAACCCGCTTCACCCTGCAACAACATTGTTTATAAAACCGTACTGTTTGTCACTCAGGTCTAGCACCTGAGGAAATGAATATGTCAGCTTACGGTAGCCTCTCTCTTAGGCTTTACATTTGAATTTTCATCCAAATTTCTTATAAAAGGAAGGTGACACTGAAATGGCAATATTCGTAGATCTAATCAATGGCTTCTCTACCTCTTAATCATTTTGACTGAATAAACTGTTGTGCACCTCAATATTATATCTTCTAATCTGGCAGCGATACTAAAATAACGATATTAATATCGTTATATTAATATCGTCATAATTATGGATATAACTATATCCAAATGAGACAGTCATCATTCTATAATAATAATAATAATAATGAAATAATGGGCATAATACACACCACCAGTATCACAGAAACAAATAACCTGGCATATGCAGGAGCAAGATTAGTAGCAGAACTGATGGGGATTCGAACACCAACACCACCAGCACAACCAACCCAACAGAAACCAAAACAGCAACCTCCTTGGAAAAGGCGCATGGAAAAGCAAATCATGGTGATGAGATCTGACTTGAGTAAACTGAAAGAGATGGCAGAAAAAAGGCTAAGAAGCAAGAAAACAAGGGAGGAACTCAACGAGAAATACAAAGTACAAGAGAGGGGACTAAACATCACAATAGAAGATGTAAAACAGAGGCTTAAGGCCAAAGCACATAAGATCCAACGGTACATGAACAGGAATAAGGGATACCAACAGAACAAACTATTCGGAACCAACCAGAAAAGACTATACAGCCAACTAAGAGGGGAAGACAACCACCCAGAAATTCCTGAAGCCGAACCAAGTAAAGAGACTCTGGGAAAACATATGGAGCAATCCGGTATCACACAACAAACATGCAACATCGCTCCAGGAAGTCAAGGAAGAAGAAACAGGGAGAATAAAACAAAGATTCACAAAGATCACGACAGACATAGTCAGACACCAACTAAAGAAAATGCCAAACTGGAAAGCCCCAGGTCCCGATGAAGTCCATGGATACTGGCTCAAAAACCTCAAGGCCCTACACCCACGAATAGCAGAACAACTCCAGCGTTGTATCTCAAATCACCATGCACCCAAATGGATGACCACAGGAAGAACATCCTTAGTACAAAAAGACAAGAGTAAGGAAAATATAGCCAGTAACTACAGGCCTATCACCTGCCTACCAATAATGTGGAAGTTACTAACAGGTATCATCAGTGAAAGGCTATACAACTACCTAGAGGAGACAAACACCATCCCCCACCAACAGAAAGGCTGCAGAAGGAAGTGTAGGGGCACAAAAGACCAGCTCCTGATAGACAAAATGGTAATGAAGAACAGTAGAAGGAAAACCAACCTAAGCATGGCATGGATAGACTATAAGAAAGCCTTCGACATGATACCACACACATGGCTAATAGAATGCCTGAAAATATATGGGGCAGAGGAAAACACCATCAGCTTCCTCAAAAATACAATGCGCAACTGGAATACAATACTTACAAGCTCTGAAATAAGACTAGCAGAGGATAATATCAGGAGAGGGATCTTCCAGGGAGACTCACTGTCCCCACTACTCTCCGTAGTGGCCATGATTCCCATAACAAAAGTACTACAGAAGATGGATGCCGGGTACCAACTCAAGAAAAGAGGCAACAGAATCAACCATCTGATGTTCATGGACGACATCAAGCTGTATGGTAAGAGCATCAAGGAAATAGATACACTAATTCAGACTATAAGGATTGTATCTGGGGACATCAGGATGGAGTTTGGAATAGAAAAATGCGCCTTAGTCAACATACAAAAGGGCAAAGTAACGAGAACTAAAGGGATAAAGGCAGTGCCAGTAATCAGATACAGCGCAGGAATAGTGGAATGGACGAAGGCAGAACTCCGCAGCATAGATCAGAAAACCAGGAAACATATGACAATACACAAAGCACCACACCCAAGAGCAAATGCGGACAGACTATACATAACACGAAAGGAAGGAGGGAGAGGACTACTAAGTATAGAGGACTGTGTCAACATCGAGAACAGAGCACTGGGGCAATATCTGAAAACCAGTGAAGACGAGTGGCTAAAGAGTGCATGGGAAGAAGGACTAATAAAAGTAGACGAAGACCCAGAAATATACAGAGGCCAGGAGAAATGACAGACAACAAAGAGGACTGGCCACAACAAGCCAAAATGCACGGACAATACATGAGACAGACTAAAGAACTAGCTAGCGATGACACATGGCAATGGCTACAGAGGGGAGAGCTAAAGAAGGAAACTGAAGGAATGATAACAGCGGCACAAGATCAGGCCCTAAGAACCAGATATGTTCAAAGAACGATAGATGGAAATAACATCTCTCCCATATGTAGGAAGTGCAATACGAAAAATGAAACCATAAACCACATTGCAAGCGAATGTCCGGCACTTGCACAGAACCAGTACAAAAAGAGGCATGATTCAGGGGCAAAAGCCCTCCACTGGAGCCTGTGCAAGAAACATCAGCTACCTTGCAGTGATAAGTGGTACGAGCACCAACCTGAGGGAGTGATAGAAAACGATCAGGCAAAGATCCTCTGGGACTATGGTATCAGAACGGATAGGGTGATACGTGCAAACAGACCGGACGTGACGTTGATTGACAAAGTCACGAAGAAAGTATCACTCATTGATGTCGCAATACCATGGGACACCAGAGTTGAAGAGAAAGAGAGGGAAAAAATGGATAAGTATCAAGATCTGAAAATAGAAATAAGAAGGATATGGGATATGCCAGTGGAAATCGTACCCATAATCATGGGAGCACTAGGCACGATCCCAAGATCCCTGAAAAGGAATCTAGAAAAACTAGAGGCTGAAGTAGCTCCAGGACTCATGCAGAAGAGTGTGATCCTAGAAACGGCACACATAGTAAGAAAAGTGATGGACTCCTAAGGAGGCAGGATGCAACCCGGAACCCCACACTATAAATACCACCCAGTCGAATTGGAGGACTGTGATAGAGCAAAAAAAAAAAAATAAAAAATAATAATAATAAAAAAAAAAAAAATAATAATAATAATAATAATATACGTTCTCTGTGTACCTTAGTTATAAATATTTGCTCATTTATGCTCAAACGCTGAAACTGTGTAAAACACATTTGCTTATGAAATTAACCCCTAAGACGGTCTGGTCAATTGATTAGTAAAATTCAAATCAGGAAAACAAATTTAAGTTAATAAATTAAGAAGCTACATTGGCCTAAAATTAGGTAAAATTTGTTATTAGTGCCATACTGTATACTAATCTATCAACTAATTTATTCCCATAATTATAACCTTTTTTTAAAGGACTAGTTACATAAATCTGACAATTTAAGCCTTCACTATCGTAACATCAAAAAACCACTCAATTCATATAACAACTTTTGATTCCTTCTCCTTTAAAAAAACATAAAGCTTGATACTGAGGACAAAAATCGGACAGAGTCAGGTTCAAAACAGCATTAAAACCTCCGAAAACAGGTAAAAGCGCAGGGCTTTATCCAGATTGAATGGCCCTACCCAAATGGGATTCAATGACCCACTCCAAAGAAACGTCACTGACCCTACCTATTCACAAGAAAAAGTCAAGTAATCTATATAGCTTTTAGACCTTTTCTCTGCCTTTATTGGTAAACTGGAATATTGCAACCATACAATTTCAAGATTTCTTGCCAAAAAATTATATCATTTCCATTGGAGGAATCGCATAATAATTCTTCCATCGACCGGCCCTAACATGTTGCAGACTTCAACAAAACCATTTTATTAGGTGTCCATTGGTCTCTGAAAAAGAAAGTGGTATTGGCTATTACCTCTCATCACTTAAAATTATCACACAAAAAAGGTCAAAACTAAATTTTCAACTGTGTTCACCCAGCCACTTTCACCCACTTAGTGCAGCACAAACATCAGCTCCCATTGGCTGTAGCTCTGGTGTTTAGGCCGGGATATATGCAAGCCGTTCTTTGATCCTTTTGATGATATATTTAAAATAACTTGCATAGTTTTGGGCAATTAAATGAATATAACCATTGGCAAATAAATTAATGGAACTAAGTAAAAAATAGAAAACAGAAATAACTGGATATTTAGACGAGGAAAATCTGAAACGACGTCAGACGAACGGGCGAACAAGGTGCATTGCCGAGACCCGAGGTCTATAGAAGGTACTCTATAGACCTTGGCCGAGATCTACACCGTATCCTGATGCAGTAAATCTTACAAAAGCCTACAATATGAATTCATAATAGTCTACTTAAAGTACTACGGCTTTATCGTGCATGACTAGTTTTCTCTAAAGCCAAAGTCAGACTCTTTGTCCTCACCCCCCATCGCCAAAATACATCTTTGGTTCTGTTAAATTCCATGCACCTCTTTGGGCACTGAATATTGCCAGCACTTTTACAGGACGACCAAATGTGCCAGACTGCAGAGGAATGCACCGACTCATTTTTAACTCATTTAAGGTCTTCATTCCCAGAATAAACAAAGAACTTGTGTCACAATTTCAGTTCCTAGGATCATTAGGGTGGCTTAACCTAAGACTGGAATAGAATAATCTCTACGACTTTGACTGCTGAACCTTAGCCTACAGGCGCACAGACTAGGCTACCTAAAAGTTTCACTGACCAGCCAGATTAAAGACGCCTTACCTCAGCGTAAGACTTTAACAATATGACCAATCATCAAAAGGCCACTTGAACACTTCAGGGACCGGGTACGGTTTCCTACCATAGAGTGCCAGCACCTCGACAGTCTCTTATACACTTGCAAGTGCTTAAGGCCCTTATTGGCAGAGGTTACATTGATATATCACCTTAATCTACATAACATATGTAATAATGAATGAGTAACGAAACTCACTTTCGGTATAATGGCGATGAATAACCAGAGCAAACTAAGTTTAAGATGGCTGCTGATGAGGGAAGAACACAGCCAGAGCCAGGTCAAGTCACGTGACTCAAGTTCCAACACTATCCTAACAGAAGTGAACAGTATTTCAAACCATACTCCGTTCACTTTAATATATATTTTAAAGACAGTTTTGAAAGAATTCAGTCATAAGAATATTTCAGAGATATCGTTGGTGATATGGCATAACTAATTTTCTACGTTATGACTTAGGTCTTAGATAAAGGGTACTACTCCATAGAACAAGACACTAACTGAAAACCCCATCGTTTGGGACAGATGAAATAACAGAAAATATATATATATATATATATATATATATATATATATAATATATATATTATATATATATAATATATATAAATCATTTAATAAACAATGCAGTGACTGGATCCCGAAAAACGTTACGTAGATATTTGACAAATACAAAGTTGAACTTTGTCTATAACTGCAGAAATCTTAGTAGACTTGCTTTCTCTCTCTCGTCGGGAAAAGCAGACGAAATCCTAAAAGGGAAACGAGACTAAAAGGGAAAAACAACACCAAAGACACGGCAGTCATCACATTAAAATTGATGGACTAAAGTTATATCTATAAACTGTTCCATCTCAACCTTATCAAATATTAATGATTATTCTTAACAAGAACATGTCAATTATCAAACTCCACTAGAAAGATAACACCATAACTTACGAAAATCGTTCTGTAAACGATGGTATAGAATTAGTCCGATAAAATGTTCCATTTCTGCGATATCACATTGTAAACATATATTCGTAAACTTAAATATATTAATATACAGTCTATTTAGTGGTTTCGTAATATTTTTCTATTGGATTTTAAGCTTGTTGTCCTATCATCAATATGTGACGATGTCACTATGGACATCTGGTGACACTTCCAGTGACTTAAAAATAGACTAATATATATAATATATATTATATAAAAATAGATATATATATATTATATATATATATTATATATATAATATATATAATATATACATATATAAATTTATATAATATATATATATAATTATATATATATATATATAATATATATAATAGAGAGAGAGAGAGAGAGAGAGAGAGAGCAACTAACTGGCAACATTTTTGTTTACATCGGATAATTACCCTTTGACTTTACGAAAGGAATGAGAAATTTTCTGAAAGTAATATAAACTATGGAAAACTTAAATTGAATAAAGATATGAACAGCAACTGGCAACTATTGTCGGTAAGTCTTTACAAAAAAAAAAAAAGGCAATTGTCTAAACTTTTGGAGTTTTGCATTTTTAAACGTAATTTGCTAACAAACGTAAGAAGTTTATAAAAAAATTAAACCACATTCCTATTCACCGAAATTGAATATAGGAAACTGTATTCTTAACTGAAAATTGTGGAACCCTAAAGGGTTTATGTTGACAGTGTTTGGTAACTGATAAGAGGTTGGAAGTAAAACACAACGTAATAAGAAAATATAGTCGAATAGACTTTACTTTGGCGACTGATTTGATAAAAAAATATCATTCGAGAATATTTAGAACTTAAAAAAGTCAGACTTCGCTAAAAAATGGGATATTTTGGGAGCTTTTGTCAAGTCGTGTTTGTAAAGGAAGACGCAGACACAATTAAAAATGGAGACTGAACTATAATGAGAACACAGAACCATTAAAATATTCACAGAAAAGGAAATCACATTGGATTGCGTGGGAAATTATATTTTTACAAAAGGTACTACTTGGAAGGCCTACGTCAAATATTGATCAGTATATCAAGTGGTAATTCACTTCAAAAATGGCAGTATTGCCTATGACTTGGAGAGTTCTGTACGGTATTTCTCTCTGTTAAATATACATCATTAAGTAGTAGATAAATAGACTCGTCCGCTATGAAGGCTGGTTCGCGCATTCTCTAGAAATTACTAATGGAGCTGTGCATAAAAATGATGAGAGTAAACTTTTTGAAACTACGTAACTTGGAATTTCTTGAGGCAATTCAATTTGCAGATAATTGAAGCTATGATGGATTAAAGATAAAATATACTACTGGATAAAGGTGTATTTATATCTATATCGATTTTTTCTCGATGTCAATTCTTTATTTTGGTGCCGTTTCCTTGCAAAAAAATTCGTTTGCTCCGTCTCGGTGGTGATAGTTTTGACATAAGTACTATTGTATTTATTTGTCAAAACCCAACAAAAATTTATGGCTTTACAGGTAAAAAAATAATTCAGTGACATTTCTTGAAATAATAACGGAACTGCCAATAATACCCTAGTTTGCTGAGGAATGAGTCACTCCGACGATTTCTGCCACGAATGTGTTGGTAACACAAGCAAAGCAGAAGAAATGCTGAAACGGAGTGAGCAAACGTTTAACTTTCAAAATATATCACTTCAGTAAAGTAGCGTTCGAGCGATTATTAAATAAAATAAGATTCTGAAATGAACCGAAGTAGTGCTGGAATTCCCAAAGTCAGCAACATGGGTCTGGTCAGTAGTCAGGAGAATACCAACCCTTCTTGGCGAGACTTTGTTGCCTAGCAGGGAGAAGCAGACGACATTCCACAGGAAACGAGACCAAGAAAGAAAACGTCCAACCGAGAGGGAATCTTCGTTGAAGGAATAGACTTGCTTTGCACCTACTGAATGCTCCATTTCAGCGGTATTACTTAACAAATTAAAATAAATAAAACATTATGGTATGTATAAGATAGTTATTTTAATCTATTTAACGGTTTTCATATCATCTTCGTATCTAATATTAGGCTTGCTATCATACAGTTGTCAATTAGGGGCGACGCCACTATGGACATCTGTTGACACTAAAAAATAACTAATAAATACAGCCAAATATATTGATAACTGGCAACTATTTTTGTGCAAACCGAAGATTTAGTCTTTGATTTTACGAAAGATGTGAGAAATTTTATCAACGAAATATGAATAAATATATTTTAAAAAAATAAGATCTTATATTGCTGCTTCTTAATGATAACTCATTATGATTCAGAAAAAACTGTTAAAACAAATAAAAAATACTGGCATTAACTAACAACTGTTCTTGGTCAGGATTTCACTTAAAAGGCTAATGTCTAAACTTTATTAGTTTTACATTTATAAATGTCCATTTTTTAAATTGTATG
>NC_061105.1:45798265-45831280 GCF_015104395.2 Macrobrachium nipponense | reverse complement strand
TGTCCAAGTGGTTGGTTGTAAATCTATTCTTATATGAAAGAATTTGTTTATTTTTTCAGAATGTAAAAAGTTCCATTAATGTTCTAGATTTGGCCATAAAGGTGCCTCCAGGAACTCGTCATTCTTTTATATAGACTTTTAAGTATTTGTTTGTCTCATATCACTTGATATAGTGTAAAATAAACCACATGGTACAGAGTGGACCATGTACAATCAGGGTATACCACCATTAGCTCATTATAACGCATCCTTCTGACATCGGAGTAGAAAAGGTCTTTAGCTCCGTTTATCACCAACAATGTTAGGAGGATGCGTTACGTAGGGAATGGTGGTATACCCTTTCGCCACTTTTGAAAACAGTATTTCGGCAATTGTTCTAAGACATGCCTACGTATTAGAGCTGGTTTCTCTCACACACAGCGCACTGATCATTTAATGATAGCCCAGGAATTGTCAGGCTGTTACAAGATATGCTGTATTTCTCGGAAACTTGTCTGAAAACCCGTTGAGCGTGAAAAAAAAAAGAGCCACACAGAAGACAGAACTATTTTCGACTCGTATAGCTAGCTAGCAACGGCCGCCATTTTGAACGCTGTTTGTTTTACGTCTTACGCGTATGAAATGCATTCCAGGACAAACGTCCACTTGTAGAAAAAAAAAACTATGCAAAACGCGGAAAAAAAACTAGCAAGTTGCAATGCGATTTGTATTAGAGACGTAATTATTATTATTATTATTATTAGTATACTTATACAATGGCGAAATAATCTCGGTTAGAACAGCTGATTTCAAACCAAAATATTTCTCTCTCTCTCTCTCTCTTTCTTAACGAGACAAATTTTGTCTTCTACAATTTTCTCTCCTTTTACTTTGCACAGTTTGAGTAATTAACTCAATATTTAGGAAAGATTTCTGTACAAGAAATGTAATATTTCTCCTCTTATAGCTAATTTTGACCACTTTTAATTCACCTGGAAATTATGCTTAGGTAACGAACTGTAGGTACGCATCCTGCTTTCACTCTCATCCTGTTACTACCGTTATCTCAAGCGGACGACGATAGGAGATAATCGTAAATCTCTCTATCTCTCTCTCTCTATCTCCCTCTCTCTTTATCCCTTCTCTACTGACACATTGAGCTAAATATATATATAGTATTTTAACATAAAGCTAGTCGTTAGTATCTCACAACAAAATTAGACCAAACGCAAAGAATCGTATATCTACAAACTTCTAGGAATTTCGTCTCACTGTCAAGGCCACAATAACGGTGTTGACAGTGAAAGTGTTCGACAGCACAATACTCCAATGTTGTTCACGTTATAAAATAGACTTATTAATTAATAATACATAGACTTTGCCTGTTCCACCCGTAGTTGTTACTAAGCGTAAGTAAACTATACGCTGTTCACTGGGCCAATATGGTACTTAGGATTGTCGTCTAAAATTTTACTTACCTTAATTCTCTAGATTGCTGACCTTGTAGGCCGTCTGTTCCGAATTGAGCTGTGATTAAGGAAACCGACCTATTTATATACAATCACCATGCATAATCATGTGTGCAGGCGTACAAATAGTATACCAGCCCGAGGCTATCATCGCTCTCATTTTATATGTACTGAGAACTAGCTCAATCCAGTTTCACCGTGTTTGTTTACAGGGAAATCGGTCTATCTTTTTTTAATATGTCCTGATTAACAACTCATTCCAAAAAAAAAATTTTTCTTTTTCTCCGTGGAGTGAGTCAAGCCAAGGTCAAACAGGTCTTGGGTAATTGCTCCGCATTCACGCCACACCTATCTTAATGATAATGACAAATGCCCGCCAGCGATGAAAATTCCCTGAGATACGTAGTACCTCTTTTTTTTTGTATTTTTTACATAAAAGATTGCGCAAGTCAAAAGTTCTTGAAGAGTTCTAGTTATAAGACATGAGATTCTAGCTATATGATAGATTGTTTTAGTCTTATGGATACTCGATTCTAATGATAGTCTTTTGACACAAGATTCTAATTATAAGACAAGATTCTAGTTATTAACAGAATCTAGTTATATAACAGAATATTTCTAGACTTATGACACGGTCTATCTTTTTTTAAATATAGGCCTGATTAACAGCTCATTCAAAAAAAAAATTTTCTCCTCCGTGAGTGAGTCAAGCCAAGGTCAACAGGTCTTGGGTAATTGCTCCGCATTCACGCCACACCTATCTTAATGATAATGACAAATGCCCGCCAGCGGTGAAAATTCCCTGAGATATGTAGTACCTCTTTTTTTTGTATTTTTTACATAAAAGATTGCACAAGTCAAAAGTTCTTGAAGAGTTCTAGTATAAGACATGAGATTCTAGCTATATGATAGATTTTTAGTCTTATGATACCAGATTCTAATGATAGTCTTTGACACAAGATTCTAATTATAAGACAAGATTCTAGTCTATGAGATTCTAGTTATATAACAGAAATATTCTAAGACTTATGACACCATGGAATACATGCATTATTATTATTATTATTATTATTATTATTATTATTATTATTATTATTATTAATTATTCATGTAATGCATCACCTTATTATTATTATTATTATTTTTAATAATGATAATACTAATAATATCTCTTGTTTACTAATTGTTCAAAAATAGTATATATTTAGCTTAAATCATGATAGAATTTTAACCTAAAATATAGGTATTTAACTTAATTTACCAGCAGTTTACTTTAACATAACTGTTCGTTTTTTCCTGCCTATTAGACCTAAAAGGCATTTCCCTATTGGTTACACATATATTATATATATATATATGTATTATATATAGTATATATATATATATATATATATATATATATCCTATATATATATATATAATATATATATATATCCTATCCCTATTATATATATACTATATTATATATATATATATCGTATATATATATATATATATATATATATATATATAAATATTCATATATATCATATATATATATATATATATATCTATAAATTATCATACACCTTTGAAGCAGGGCTGCCGAAGTGTGGAAATGACGTCACTAATACGGCTTATCTTGTCCACATTGTGATTAGGTGTGGAAGTGTGGAATCCACACATAAAAATTTCCACGCTTTTTACTGTTTAAAAGCGTATGCTGGTTAAAAATCCAATAATAAGTTATGAAATTTTTTACTCTTCTATTTTATAAGTCTCACACAAACAAATATCCATAAAAATAAAAAAAAATTAGTTTTATCCTTTTTTTATGTGGATGCGTTTGGATGTTAATCAGATGCATAACGCTGACCGTTAATCATGTGCAAGCCAAGGCCTAGAATATAAGCTAGAACTTGACCGTATGAACTGGCTGGCTCCAGCTCCAACCAGCCTCAGTTACCTATTCAAAATTATTTTCAATCTGGTCCGCAACAAAATCTATATTTATTTTTTTCCTAACTAATTATAGAGAGTATTCTTAATTTGCTAGTTTTTGATGGAATATATTTCTTGAAAATTTTCGTGAAAATATATGCCAATACATTCATACTAACCATGTAAGCAAATTGATTTATCAGCGATGCACTTTTACAGCTTTGCAATACGCACTGCAATTTTTGCTTGTGAAAATGATTAACGTGCCTGTATAATCAGTTTGGTTATTCTAAAACTACGGTGACATAAACTTTTGAAAGGAACAGGCTTTAATGATTTCATAACTGTAATTCGTATAACGTAAGATCTTAGCAAAAATCATAGGCCTAGTTTACCAGTATAGATGATAACGCTCATGATTTCGTTGTCAGTTGATATTGCTTTAAATAAATGACTGTGCATAACAACGATAAAAGAGATTGTATAATGCAGTGGTAATTAAATCCTCATGTAAAATTAAATGGTTCAGTACATTAGCCCTATAGATCCTGGATACGTTGCCAGTTTACTAAAATTTACTTTAAAAAATAAGACATAGTTATAACATTGGTGCTTACTGTTACATTTTCAGCTTCAATTCTTTATGAAAGTGATTGTAATTATGTAATTGCAAGGATACAATACAGTGATACTTATTTTTAAGTTCACTTGCGAGCATATAACCAACAGTGTTAGTTGGCCCAAGATATAGGTATAGTCATTATATTTATGGCAATAATCCGGATTGAACATCATTAAAAATTTATCGTTATACTTCATTACGATGATGTGATTAAGATGCCTTATATATATAAACTTGTTGTAAAACACCTATATTGCTTTTTTAATCGTCGAATTAGATAAGTTTCATTCCAGTTTTTCATCATCGAATTAAAGGAGTACCGACACTTGTAGAGAAGTTTTCTTCCTTTGCCCTCTCGTCAAAAAAACTAGAATAAAAATCTAACTAAATGTTTAAACAATATGAGCTAAATACGGAAAGGGTCAGTGTCTATCCTTCTTTATCAGGTAAAAAAAAAAAAAAAAAAGCTACTGGTTGGGAATTCATACCGCTAAGTTTGGAGCACTTACAAGATCACGATAAACTACTTATGCATTCCTCAGTTCGATAAAGTTGGGTATATTGCATAACTGGCAACTGTCTGTGACCAAGCGTGGATTTCCTTAGTGTGGAAATATGGCAGCCCTGCTTTGACACCAGAAAATCTTTTTCAACCCTAGAATATGATTGATTTAAATTTTTATCGTGAAGGTTTAAGCAAATTTAGTGCTTGGGGAAATAATAATTAACAAACTATAAAAGTTGCTGCAATTTAAATTGACAGGAGGTTAGGAATTAAAGTGTAGTCCGTAAGTCTAGCTATATTATGCATTTTAGGTCTGCAGACTTGTAATGACTTCACGCAAAAGAACGAGTGTTGCCATACTTCCCACGTCGGATGCCAGTTTCCTTTGTAATTATTTCTTCACAAAAAGGGTAGTCAAACATTCAGTTCCTTAAAATCAACACCAAAATTCTAATCACTAAAAACATACAATTCATAAAGCAAGTTTAAAATATTGAAAAAAGCTCAATTTTGTCAAATATTTTAAGTGTAATCAGTGCACTGTTAAAACAACCATAAACTGCAGTTACTTAGCATGATTATTGCGTCACAGTCTTGTTTTCTAGTTATGTCCAAAGTCGCACTGTATACCGAAACGTCTGCTTGAAATTCTGAAGTACAACTATGTCAGTTGATACATTCTTGGGGACTTGTATGCATGTCAATCTGCTGGTGATATTGGCCTGGGGTCAAACAAGGACTTTGCAGGTGTTATTTTAAGAAATGACTGTTGCAAATCCTTTATCAAGAACAAACTACTACTACTACACTACTACTACTACTACTACTACTACTACTACTACTACTACTACTACTACTACTACTCTCTCTCTCTCTCTCTCTCTCTCTCTCTCTCTCTCTCTTTGCGAGCCAGGTAGCCAGCGCGTCATCTGATCTTATATACATAGTCTAGATTGTTGGTGGTCTATTCTATGTTGCGTGTTTCGTGCATATGTTGTTTTATACTGTCAAAATATTAACTGGCCTGCATACTTGGTGCTACAAGCTATATTTTCTCTTTTCTTAACACATTACCAGTAAACATGATGGTCTGCAATCAGAGGGATTTGTCGAATCTTCATTTTTGTTGTCCATAATATTAATGCGGTGTAACATTTTTGTATGCCTGGGAAAACCGGTTTTCATTCGGGAATTTCAGTTGTATGGTAGTGACTTCATTTTCCCTTGTCAACTCCGTGGTTTTGGTGTTACAGATGGACGGATTCAGTTCACTTTGTATGTGGCCACATGAGCAGGTATTGAGCTGGAAGATTGTGTAATACTATCACTTCCCATAAACTTTTTTTTTTTTTTTCAAAGGGCAAGTAATGCTTGTGTGTAGGTTCCTGGGATAGTAAAAGTCAGTCCTCATTTTAATCAACGGTGAGCAGCTTGTGGTGGTAGTGATTTTCTGTTATTGAGAGGTGCCAATAATAATCGGATGCGTTCTTTAACTAATGTAAACTTAGTTGAATATGGAGGTAATTCCATAAATTGACTGATCTCGGTTAAGGAGTGCAATGGTTCTTTGTTAATAAACCGTCGCCGATGCTCGCTTAGTAAAAAAAAGTTTTAATCATTGATAAGTAGCCAAAGAATTATTAGTTTTGATTGTCTGGAAGAGAGTGGCAGTCTGAAGGGTTTTGAAAGTAGTATTGTTAGTGATTCAAATCACTTGCAGATAATGTATTTACTACTTCTCTGCTTTTCATGATATCGTTATCTAAAATTTGGTTTAATTTCCTGAAGTATTAGTGGACTGAATATGAATTTTTAGTATTATGGGTGCAAGTCCAGCCCTTGTATATCAGTGGTGATTGGTTAAGAGTAATTTTTTTTATTTCTTTATAAGGAGTAGTTTTCCTGTGCATATCTCGTATTGTGTTTGGATGTTTTACCATATATTTGCCTTTAGGTCTCTGTTCACATCCTCTTGTCTTGGGGAGAATTGTTCTCGGGAAGTTTACAGCAGCGAATCTTGATAAGCAAGAGATGACCTGGA
The DNA here is from genome assembly GCF_015104395.2 of Macrobrachium nipponense. Classification (NCBI taxonomy): domain Eukaryota; kingdom Metazoa; phylum Arthropoda; class Malacostraca; order Decapoda; family Palaemonidae; genus Macrobrachium; species Macrobrachium nipponense. The sequence continues at coordinate 45,824,744 of NC_061105.1, read as the reverse complement.
AGGCAAATAAAAAAGATGCTAGATCAAAATACGAAACAGTATTTATGGGAAAACAAATCTTAAGACCATTTTTCCAAAGCAATACATTAATTAATAGTTCTTGGTTTTATACAAGACTAGAAATTTCGGACAGGGGGAAAAAACCATTTGTGGGGAGAGAGAAAGTCTTATGTTGATAACCTGCGTTTTGAGCGTCGTAAGACTTTCCCTAAATTAAGCTTGCATTGGATAGAAAATCCACTCTCCCAAGTACTACTTCTGTTGACGCTACCAGATGCAGGTGTGTAATTCTCAAACTGCCTGTTAGTCATAAAAAAAAAAAAAAAAAAATTGTGAACTTAGTTTATCATGAGCCGTTTTTTTTTCTTAGGGGTAAAAGGAACTAAGGGGTGAGATGGTTGGTTCTTGCGACCTGATTAACTTCTGAGGCTCAGGTATGGGTTTTCTGAACAAATCTGGAAGGAGGAATTTTTGTTTGTATCCAGATTCACCCTCAGCGTGGGGTGTAAGGATCCTCCGTAGATTGTGCAGTTTCATGAGGTATGACTGGAGCTGCGTTTGGTTGTGCAGGTGCCAGTGGTTGAATTAAGGATGAATGAGGTCTTTGGGTGTGGGGTCGTTTTTGTAGTCTGTAATGTATTATCTCCTAGGAAATGCGATTATTTGAAAATCGGGACGTTGTCCACTATTCTTAAAATTTGGGAGGTATGGATGGCATAGTTCCTGCTGTAACACCTAGCACTAACTTTGCCTTGCCGCTGTCTTTGTGGTCGTACATCTTGACACCTGAAGCACCTGGCGGCTCTGGTATATATTTCTCTTTGCGAAAACCTCGCGGGTTTTGACGTCGATCATAGGTGTACATTCTCTCTAAGGGTGGTAAGAACTTTTGCAGTCTCGATTTGCGTTTTTGTGAGACCCCTTGCCTTGTTTTAACTCCAAGCAGAAGCTCAAGTTATATTGCTTTGGTAATGACTGTAGTATCAGCTCATAAGGTGAAGCCTTTCTTGGTTTCATGAACTTTTTTGTTTGTGAACTCTTAATGGACAGCGTATTTTAATTGCCTAGTTACGTTCTCATGACTTGACCTTTCCAATCAACACCTTAGGTTCCTGCAGGGTTTGGCAAAGCCTAAATAATACCCTGTAAAAAAAGTTATTCTGTTTTCTGGGCTCGAAAGTGGCATGAGTGTACAGAATTTCTTGGCTGAGTAACCAGATATATATTTTGGTATGTTCCTGCAATTCACCATATGCCTTAATACCATACCGTCGTAATTTGTCTGGAAACACAAGGGCATTAGCTTTCCTGTCCTATTGCTAGTTTAAATCTGACGATTGTCGACGTTAATTAATTTGTTCCATACAGAGTTTAGTGCAGTATTTAGTACATGTGGCTGATGGATGGTAGGGGCATTACATTATGCGTAAGGTTAAGGGTAAGAAATAAAGATATTTGTAGAACTCTGTAACTTTATGTACTCTTATGTACAGCAGGATCGCCTCATTGTTTTAACAAAAATGTTTAGGATTTCAAAATTTAATCAATAGAGAAATGTAATTATCCTCATTTCTGCACTGTGGTTGTTGATTTTGTTGTAAAGTGATGAATGTGAAACAGACAACGTAAAAATTCTTATCACATATCTTACTCATTTTGACTTTCTTGTTCTACAGGTTCAAAGTGAGATGCTGGCGAATGTTCCATTTGTTTTTAATTTTTCTTTCTATCTAGTCTCATAAATTATGACATTCGTTTTCTATTGCAATCTTTAATTTGGGAATAGTAACAGAATTTTAGTTCAGTGATCAGAGAAGCTTCCGTATATCCTTTTTAAACCGCAAATATTTCCTGTTATCGGGTCGTACTTTTTCAATGTTTGGTTGAATTCAGCAGGGCTCCTAAATTTGGGTTAAAATAGAATCAAATACTGATTCCAGGCTATCCCACAGTTTCCCGAAGACAGAAACTTTAGAAGTAAAACATGGAAATATTTTGCAGAATGTCAATTACTTTCAACTACCGCTCGACCTGATAATTCCGGTTTTCTCCTCCCCCCGCCTTCGTAAAATAGTTATAAATAGCGTCATGTAAAACAAAAGTTGTCAAGGAGATTGTTGTTTTTAAGTAAATTTCTTCATAGGATGGAGTGTGTTTTAGGAAATTTGTAGCTTTTCTGGTCTTGTCTGTCTCCTGAAGTCTCAACGTAATTTTTTTTATTTTTTAAAGAGCATCACAGAAAACAATATCGTAAACTTCCCAGAGGCACCGTATTAGTTTCCACGTGATGAAAAGTTTAGGCATCAGCTTGGATTAGCCTATTAATAAAAGCATCCTTGAGGATTTTCGGGTACAGATTTTATAGTCCTTGTAATTTTGATTCGTTATTGAGCTTATGTGCAATTACACTCTGTCAAACTCTATCTCGATCAGACGTGGAAGGGACTTTATCGTGACCACAAAGAAGCATCAAAAGGTTAAAAATATCAGTGAAGACACCCAGTAATACCTGTCTTGTACTGAAACATTGTGGAAACCTCAATCTCTTTTTAAGCCTGAGTTATCAATAATTCATTAAATTAAATGCGCTCATACTCTGGGTGACATTGCCTGCATATATTAGTACATAATATGTATACGTATAGTTTTGGAAATTTGATAATCGCTTTATTAGGGAAGAAGCGAGTAGATAGCAGGGCAAAATAACTAGAAAATAAGCTTAGAAAATTCGAGGTGCTCGAAACTTGTGAAGTAAGCTTAACTTGTAGGAATTAGTAGGTGTTGTAGCAGGTTTTACTTAAATCTTCTGCATGTCCACTATGAAGTCCATGCGTTGGTGATATGAAGTACATTTCAGCAGATTAACTCGCCACTGTAGTGTTCTGTTACATAGTAGATCAGTCACAAACCTAAATAAGCAACAGAGATAAAAATATTTTTATTTCCATGTGTCTAGAGTCTTTTGCTGGATTCGTATGTTTAGGAATACGCAGAAGGTAGTTGCAGTATTTGTATCTTGCAGTTTCGATATAGGCCGCATTCATTATACACGATATTCTTTCATAAAAAAAAAAAAAAAAAAAAAAAAATAAAAAAAAAAAAAAAAAAAAAAAAAATTCTCCTAAATTTGCCAGTGGTTTAAAGAATAATGAGTATTCCGACTTTTTAAACCTAAGAAATAATTCAATCAAAGTTAAAACTTCCATATCTTGAATAGTTTTAGCAATTTTTTTTCTACTCCCCCCTCTCTCTCTCTCTCTCTCTCTCTCTCTCTCTCTCTCTCTCTCTCTCTCTCTCTCTCTCTCCTCCTCTCTCTCTCTCGTTAAGAAGGCATCTTCCATGCCGCGTTATATGTCAAGTTCTCTAGACGATGGTAACTCAACAACTCATCCCTTGCAATATAACAAACTGTGCAGTTTGGACAATTACTGCAGTTTAGTCTTCAATGGCCCTTATCCGTTTGCCCCGGTCTGCCAATTGTCGTCTCAACCTTGAAGCTGTTTTGAGTTTAATTTACTTTTAATTTTCCTGCTTCTTTTATCAGAGCCCAGAACAATATACAGGTTTTGTATATTGTGATAACTCATTATCAGGATAAGTCAGTTTTTCATATAGTACTTAAGTGTAGAACCCCTATACGCCATTCTGAATGTTCTTTGATGCAGAACCATTGTTCCTATGACGGGTAACCAAAGGCAGATGTCATCAAAGGTCATCGCTTAATGCTTCGGTGAATTTAGATTCTTGCAGTTCCTTTTTTTTATGATCGACGTATAATAATCTATACATTTCAGTGTAACCATCAATGAGAGAGAGAGAGAGAGAGAGAGAGAGAGAGAGAGAGAGAGAGAGAGAGAGAGAGAGAGAGAGAAATTAATTTCCCTTGACCTGACGGCCTTCACTTTGCATCGATTTTCGTAAATGATCCTGAAAAGTTCGATTCAGCTTAGTTAGTAATATTTTAAAAGCATTTCGTATATTTTTTTTTAATCATTCGAGTGCTAAGTTTTTTTTGTGATGTTTCCTTTCAGTGGTCTAAAACCAGTAGATTAGACTGATGAAATTACAAATCAAACAATTGTAAGATGAACATGTATTTTATAATTACAGGATACGTAGCTAGAGATACAGTTGAATGATGCAAAATCCCACTCCTAAACTTGTAGAAATTACGGAGTTAGTTTAGGTTTTTATAGTACTTAAATATTTGCCAAGACCTTTTGGAAAAAAGACGCTCAGACAGTTCTTGTTTTGTGGTTATGCAAGCCTATCTTATCTATTGAAGATTGGCCTAAGTAGTTTTCCTATTTTGCTGCAAACTTACTGTAAACTTACCTAAAACACTATACGGATGTACATTATTTTGCATATTGTCACACCTTTGCATGAATTAAGCATGGTAATGCACCACTTAATCTCTTAAGCGTGAAAAAGCAGTGTACTATAGCTGCTATTTTACTAATAGAACGCACGCAAGCTTAACTTAATGTCAGGTATTAGTATTGCCTATTACCTAATATCCACTCGTATTTGAAATGCTAGGGACTGATTCTCTCTCTCTCTCTCTCTCTCTCTCAGAAATTTTTCATTTTCTATTTTGGCATGAAAACCAGCTGTTTCTGCAGCATTCCCCATCCCTTCTTTTTCCGAATGGGATTTCTGTTACAGACTGGTTAATATATTATGGCAGCTGCTCTCCTCTGGGAATTTTGCTCTCCATATTTTCCTACTATTAAGAACTCTTCTTTCTTCTTTCTGTACGTATTTTTTATTTTTTATTTATTTAATTTATTTTTATTTATATTTTATCTAATTTATTTTTATTTAAAATTTAATTTTGTTTTATTTTATTTTATTTTATTTTTTGCGCAAAACGCTCACGCTCTGCTTTTCAGAATATTGCACCTCTTCCTTTAGAAATAACTCGACTAGTCATTATCTATAAAATATCTAAGTATGGGTTCGTAAGTGTTGTAATCACTAAACATTTACCAGTAAAGATTGGTAGTTAGTAATAAAGAAGCACGCGCAGGTTAAATAATAATTAAAATTGCCTTAAAAAGCTGTCACTCATTGAATGATTGTAGAAAACGTTGATCATTTTTCTGAATATTGCTTTACATATCGCATGCTTCGAGCTCTTAAGTTTAATTTTGCTTTTTTGAGTAAAAATTTAGTTTTGTAATATGTAAAATAAAACCACCTAGAATATAGCGTTAACTGTTGCCACTATTTACTTCCATTCGCTCTATAAAATATCCTTCGATCTGAGCTACAGAATTTAGTGGGTGTTAAAAAAAAAAACTAATTTAGCACATACGTATACTAAACTAGGGTAATTAGTAATTTTGCACCTATATTTTTTCTAAACCAGGTTAAAATTCTCTTACAGCAACTTTTAATTTTTCATTATAGTCTTTGTCTTAATTTTAAATTTGTACTTGCCATTTCGTACGTATTTAGTAGTTGCAAACTAATTCAGATTCTTTATAAACTGTCGTTTCACAATCTACTTTGTAACAGTTTGACAACTTATGAGACTGAAGGCCTGTCCACACGAGCGGGCCTGATCGGCGTGCTCCGGGGTTGAAGGGCAAATTCTGGCGGTTATTTTCGGGCTTACCCATGAATGTTGTCCACACGGGTGAGGCGTTGGAGAGGTGGGCGTGTCCGACGAAGCCAGAAGTGTGTTCAGTGCGGTACGATAAACATGGTGCCTACCGCAAAGAAGATGGTGTAGGTTGATAATTGCTTAGTGTGATGAAAAAGAAGAAAATATGGTACAAAGAATGGCTCAGTAAAAGAAATTTATATGGTTAACGTACGTCTGCCAAGGTCGAAGCTCAAGCCATCGGGAACCATCATGGTGATTTTGCTATAAGACCCATCGGGCAATTTGACGGTTTGCCCGTTAAGTGCGCCTGTTAGAGAGGAGGTCCGCCGATCAGGCCCGCTCGTGCGGGCAAGCCTTTAGCTTAGATTTTCAGAACTTGACAATTGAAGATTTTCAAAACTTATGAGTAAGCTGAATTTTAAAAGTAAGGTATCGAAAAGATAAGATAAGAATTCAATCATTAATATCGATTAAGAACTATCATAATACTATTCAGTCCATATCATTGAGTTCTTACAGTCGATATTAGTTTGATTCTTCATGTTTGTAGTTTCCCTATGAAGCATGTTGTTGTAATTCTCATTTCTCTTATTTTACAGAGACGCTCGAGAATAATTTAAGAGGCAAGAGGATCGCCGTTAACTCAAGTGAAACTAAGTAAGAATCTGGTGATCCAGGGCTGTTATAGAAATTTTCCTTTTTCTGGACGCCTCAACTTTTAACAATTTTAGAATTTCGAGGTCTGTGCTCTTGTTCCGAGAGGGTCGAAAACCCAGAATGACCTTTGTCTGCTTGTATTAATCCTTTTTGTGTAATAAATACCAGACATGCCAAGATATTTTTTTTTCCTCATTAACAACTATAAAGGTTGCTGCTGTTCACTGATCATGTAGATGGCAAATGAGCCAACTCGGAGAACGGATGCCAAAACTTGTACTGTTTATATACTACAAATAAACATTACAGAAATCAGCTTCATAAATTTGTACAACCTTTCACTATAAAACAATTTGATACCGTTTATGTTAGCCAATTTAGAGAACGTCTGCCAAGCAGTTTAAGAGACGACGAAAAATATGCTAAACAAATTTATATAATAAACCCTCTCCCTTTAAGAATACAAATAACACATAATCAGAACTAGCTACAACTACGTTAAAATTATCCCTGCCATGTTTCTTCCACGACCGCCCGGTGAGGAGCTAACCCCATTCTCATCCTCGGTGCTGCAGTCTTGTAGGATTGAAATCCGTACATGTCCACGGTGCTGCATTCATAGTTCAGAACGGTTCTCGTCCTCGGTGCTACACTCCTACAAAGAGATAATAAAAACTATGATAACATCCTGAGACACTTGGCTCGGCACCTTCACAAGCTAAGGAATGCGCATATATAATTTCATAACGAGGCTTATTCATTCTAACCAAAAGATCTGTTCAGAAGAAACTACAGTAAAGTAGGCCCAAAATTTCACCACGTTCAAATTAGCTCTCTGAATTTCGGCATTTCCTGTTAATTATTTAATAAAATTGTCAGCAGTGACTATGATATTGAATTCTGTTTTTATACTTTCAGCTAGAGCACTCAAAAGACAGCAGTGACTATGATACTGAATATTGATTCCATTTCTTGCAAACTAGATCACTCAAAAGAAAGGAAATAAGACTCGCAATGAACCTGATCTTCCCGAATTAAAATTCTGAATGCCCTATACCAGCCCCTTTTCTGGTCTGTTCTCTTTCCTTGGAACGCTTCTTAAAACTGACAAGTGTTGTTTGAAATCTTAAGGAGACAGCAAAAAGCACTACCTCCACTCCCCAAATTCTCTTCACAATCTCTATTTCTAAAATAAAAGACCCAGATTTTATTCAGGTTCATAAACTATTTCAGCAAATACTTCCAACAACAACTCACCATGAACCAGGAACTGGAACTTCCACTCCCAAGACGTGATTCAAACTATGAAAATTCGACTCCAGGAACTGGAACTTCCACTCCCAAGACGCGGTTCAAACAATAAAAAGATTCCTTGCAACAACCAGCCATCGAAGCGAAGAGTATTTCATTCTGAAAGAAGCAGCAATGTTAACATTCCAATATCACTAACCTCTATACACGTCAATTATCCTATGATGTTCTTCAAAAACATAAACGTGAATGTAAAAGGAAACCGTTAGTTTTTTAATAAATTTTAAATCATCTTTCGTATATTGTGCACATTTAGTAGTTTTTAAAGACTAAGTTAATGATAACTACTAGGCATATCCTCCCGGTAAATCTTACTCAAACTTATGGACTAATTGTAGGGATGCCTTTCCAATTATAAACCTCATAATAATATTTCTCTCTATTAAGCATAGCGACATAATTGTCTCGGAGACCCGTCGGACGCAATAAAATGGCCTCATGTCAAAACTACAGTCTTAGATCAAATTGCACCTTTTTAATACTTGCAAATGAAAAATAATTGCTCAACCACTGTACAGCACCTCCAATATTATATTCCAGGTTCAATAATTAATTCATCATATAGCTAAATACCCGTTATCGTGTATAAAAAGGGGGGAAACTGCAGATTGTATGTACACTAAAAACTGCGGATTGCAAGACAAGAGACAACCATTTAGAACCGACGTCAGCCACTAAACAACAGACAGTAACATTAGAATTTAGAGAATAAAATTTTACAATAAACAGGCACTGTACCATAACATGATTGAATCATAAATTTACTCGAGACTAAATACAGGAAGTTACAGTACGAGAAAAATGCTACAACAATACTAAGAAACAAATCAATCATGGTCTGTGTCGTTAATAGGCGTAGACTTTTCTGCATTTCTCTCACTTTGGTTAGTGGCTGGTGAGAGAAAATACTTAATAATTCAGTTTCACAAAACACACTTAATGCCATACTACAGTAGTTTTTGAATAAGCTTCTGAGTTAGGGAATATTCAGCAAGTACTTTATATACACACTAACACAGAAATCTGACTGTCAAGACATTTGTGCAGCTCCCAGTAATGCTAGTTGGAAATTGAATTACAGCCGAGAAAACCTATAGATACAACCACTTTATGTATCTTTAAATACTGTTGCGCCTTAACTGGACTTTTCAAGGTATTTTTAATTTGCCTTTCGATCATGGCCAAGTTTAAACCTGTTTTATAATCTGAATCTGAAGGTAAGTGGATAATAACCAAGCTCGCTCGCTCGCTCTCTCTCTCGCCGTGTGTGTGTCAGAAATTCATAAACTAGAGATAAACTACCTGCTTTATTGAGAGTAAAACCTCAAGCACTATTCCGTATCATAGCAATTACTTCAAGCTTGAAGTTCCCTTCAGATATGTCTCTTTTACCATCACCAACATGAACAAACATTCTTATGAAAAACCATCCACTTTCAAAGCAAGCTGCCGAACACACTAATAACCACATGATTAGTCAGCCCGTTTATTTCTGCCAAAATAATGTCACCCGACATCTGGTATATTTAGCTAAAAACATTTATTAGTCTATGAAAAAGGGACCCCAAATACCCATACATATATCAAAGTAAAAGTTTCAAAAAAGCCTTCAATACACCGTTCGTGCTCACCCAACAGAGATTTCAACGTCTCGTTAGAAATAATCTACGAGGTTTATTTCAGTTAAATTAACCACAGCGCAAGAGAGTGAGTGGTACTGTCATCTACGAATTTCGTTATAAGGAATAAAAGATGGCACAAAGCTTTATAAATCTTACCACAAGAAATATCACTCAGTCTTAACTCCAAAAATGTAGCTTTAGAACAAACAAAAATTAAAAGACATTCTTACTGCTACGTATGAGAGAAGAGAACAAGAGAACACCCTAAAACAATGACTTCTGTTTTAACAAAACTTCCATCTCAAATGAACCTACCAGGACTTGTGAGATGGACAGGGCACGCAACATGTATATAGAAGTGCAAACTACCATGGATGATGTATATAGAAGGAAAAAGCCAAGGAAAGAATATTCATTGTTTCAGACCTTTAATTAAAGAGACTTAAATGAAAAGAAGCACCTTTTTGAGAGCAAGCACTAGGCATCGTAGAACCCACTGCTTGAATCGACTGTACAAAACTGAGCAACTGAAGATGTCAGCTGTCAGTGGCATTGGGACACACTGACTCCAAAGGCCCAGGAGGCGTTTAAAAGTGATTAAAAGGGACTTCCAAGTGCCCTAACAGAACACTTGGATCCCAGTGGAATTTTATGTGCGGTACCCATCCACATTTGTTAAAATGAAATAAAAAAAAAATAACGACTCACCAAAAAAAAAAAAAAAAAAAAAAAAACAATAAAAATAACGACTCACCAACAAACAAAGCTAAAAACAAACTAAGTTCGTTTCACACAACAATGAAGAATGATGATAAACTGACGACTGAATACATATTCAGTTAACTAAAATCCTAAGGATATTTTCACTTCTCCCCCAAAATCAGTATGAAGTATGATTACCTATTGTGAATTTTCTCACAGTGAGAGAGAGAGGAGAGAGAGTGAGAGCGCTTCTAAGTCATCCAAGCAAATATGAACACGTTCTATGAGCTACAGAAACCTGAAATAATCATCAAAAATGAATATCTGGTATTTCACTCAGACTTCTATAAACACTAACACTGGAAATTTACTCCAGACTAGACTTACAACAAACCTTACCAGTCCGGTTCTAGACAATGACATCCAATCAGATTCTCCGTAGAAATCAGACACGTAATTGTGATAAGTCGTGAAATATCTTCTGAAGGAGCGTATTGGGAATTCTAAAGAGCCTGCAAATGAGAAGAAAATTCTTATTGAAAAAAAAAAAACAATATACATACTGGTAACATTAAAAATCTTGCATCTGGAAATATTAGTTAATTTTTGTTCATATCCAAGTGAAATCTTAAAAACTCAGAACATTCCAACCAGGCACGTCAGTGTTAATTTGACATGACAGAAGCTGACCAGTTTTTATTCGGGAATTACAACAAATTCCTTATTAAGTAAAAAATAAAAATAAAACGAACATCAAAAAATTTCAGTCATTAAGGAGTGAGGAGTACCCAGAAGCCCTACCTTCCTTAATTTAATGCAATGATGAAATACATTTTGACACTACTGATCCACCACGTTCTAGTTTTAGCCATGAACCCACTGGCTGCCAGCCCCACAACCGGTCACCCAGCAACTAAGAAGATAATTCTCTGCTTAAATCAAATCAACAGAGGCATACTGATTTTCTACGGAAACGAGCACAATTATCTCTGTCGGTAAAGCAGATATTTGAAAAGAATGTAACTCTACTCCTAAATGAATGAAAGGAAGGCCTATGAAACACACAAAAGGGCTGACTAATCAAGAAGGGATAAAGTTCGACTCTATGGGCTACATCATCCATTTATACAGCTAACAGCCATAACATTTAAACCTATATTGATCATAATCTTAACAACAGCACCTGGTTATTAATATAAATTGTGGAAAAGGTGCAGATTCAAGTTTAACAGCACCATTTAATAAGACAGAGAGAGAGAGAGAGAGAGAGAGAGAGAGAGAGAGAGAGAGAGCTAAAACGGACGAACACTCAGGATTCGGATGCCATTTCATTCAATGACGAAAATGTTGGGCTGTTTGCCGATCAGAGAATGCTGTTTACTCGCAATTCATTGTCAAATTACCCTCCGTTCATGACAAATTTACGAGTTACATTTATTATGACATGTGTTGGTATTAGGTCTAGGGTCCACATACTGACATCGAACAGGTTTATGATTTTATGAAATTTAAGTTGTCTTGTCAAGCAACGGGGAACATCGACAATTATGCTCCAGCCGTCGCAGTTATATCATTGTGGTACGCTTACACAGAATACGGTCTGTGCACTGACTACCAGGTTTACAAATGGTTTTACCTACTGATACTGACCTAAGCTCAGCCAAACATAAGCAGGAAGCCTATAACTATGTATGCAGCACTACTGCCCGGATATACGCATATTTCTATAGGGTACTAGGTTGGGGCCTATCAAATCCAGGGCTGAAACTAATGCACCTTACCTCTGACGAGGCGCTTGAGAGCTCCAGTTGATATGATTTTCGTAGCCGTTTTTTTATCTGAAATATATTTTTTTAGTCAGTTGGACAGCCCTGCTAACGGCGTCGATATATATATAAAGGCTTTGCTGTACCCATTCGGTCACTTCCATTTTAAATACGAACCAGCATAGAGTTTTTTTTTCCATTGAGATACGGCGGTTGTTGCGTTAGAGCCATTTCTTCTGGGTCAGAAACCATGGACCTTGCCAGAAACAGCGCGGTAGAGAGCGTCCTGATTGGTCAACGACAAGTGACGTCATGGCCTGGCCCTACATCCTACAAATAAGGATAAGACAAATGAAAAAAAAACTTTTATAAAAACTAAAGCACCAATTAAACAAACTCCAAATATATAAAACCCGCTTCACCCTGCAACAACATTGTTTATAAAACAGTACTGTTTGTAACTCAGGTCTAGCACCTGAGGAAATTAATATGTCAGCTTAAGGTAGCCGGCAACACACTCTCTCTCTCTCTCGTAGGCTTTACATTTGAATTTTCATCCATACTTCTTAAAAAAGGGAAGGTGACACTGAAATGGTGGAGCACCGATAATTCCGCGCCGACTGACGATTCAGCTCAGAGACAATTCTGAGCATGACAATTCAGGGCAAGGACTATTCAGCACAGACATCTTGCGAAATAAAATAAAAATATGGAAAACGAAGAAAACTGCCATCTAATTAATTTTTTATTTGTAACATATTGAATTTTAAAAAGTAGACAAAAACGATAAAAAATTCCTGTGCATACGATAAAAAATTCCTGTGCAAAAATATTCATGCTAATTTATTTCTGCAATTCATGAGGCCGCTCTGATTCTCAATATCCTTTTCTCTGCGTTGTCTTGCTCCAATTTCAAAAACTCCACATGAGTATGTGTCAAAACTTATTCCCATAAACTTCCATTAACATGAATTCGACCTCTGTCTTGTGTACAACGCCAAGACTCCTTTTCATTTCGAAGTTTTCTATCTAAACGATAGCAAAATCTATTTAACAGAATGTGATCAAGACCTTTCTCTGATAAAATCCGCCCTATGGTGATTTTGTTTTCTTTTTTTTTAGCTCCAGAAAAATAAATACATCCAGTCCGAGTTTAGAAGAATACCAGTAACTATTATTTGCTTGTTATAGCATAAATATCAGCCGTCAATTGTTCGATGGTTGAAAGTGTAAACAATCAGTCTTACCATTATTTTTAACTGCAAGTAGTTAGTTTTGTTTTCTGTCGCCAAATCGGAATAATTTAGTATAATTTTCAATATCTTACTTCAATAAATATCATATTTTATTTTTGAATTTCAAAAATATTTTACAAATAAAAACTAATTTGATCACTGTTTTCTTAATTTTCCTTACTTTAGCTTTATTTCGCCAAATTGTCTCTGCGCTGAATAGTCCTTGTTTTAGTCGTTTCGCTTTTGCGAAAGACTGTTTGTTTTTCCTTACGACTGTCATTCGTAAGTATTCTGGTTCCTTCTTTCTCCTATGTGATATCTTAGTAGAGTGGTTCTTCTTAAAGTAAAGGAGATGATTCAAACGGATAAGTTGAAAATAGTACAACAACTTTATTCTGAAACTCCATAACAAGAGAGACAGTTCGGTCGTGAGACCGTTCCGTTTTGTCGCTAGAAATGAACTAACTTCTTAAGAGCATCACGTTGATAGCGAAACATTAGCTATCTCAGCGATTCACATAAAAACATACGTAGTCCGCCGGCTCGGAAGTTACAAGTTTCCGGCGCAGGTTAACAGGTCAACCGCTTCCCATGGAAGTTGTTATGACAAGTTAACAGTAATGCAAAATGATGACATTCCAAAACAAACCTAAACCAGGCTACTGCAGACATCGTATAGCGTAATCTAGATTTGCCTTAGTCACGTAGGGCCCTCCTAATTCGCCAATGACCTCAGGTCATGGGTTTTTATTTACAGATATGTAATTCTAAAATGTATTTATTACACTTGTGCTGAATCGTCATGCGCTGAATTGTCTCTAAGCTGAATTGTCGGCCCACGGAAATGGTAATATTCGTAGATCTAATCAATGCCTTCTCTACCTCTTAATCATTTTGACTGAATAAACTGTTGTACACCTCAATATTATATCTTCTAATCTGGCAGCGATATTGATATCGTTATGTCATAATTATGGATATAACTATATCTAAAGGAGACAGTCATCATTCCCCTTTTAAAAGACAAGACTAATCTAGGATCCAAGTCGTTCTCTATTGCTGTCAAAGCCAATAATAATTATAATAATTATAATGTATTATAATTAATAATAATTATATAATATAATAATATAATATCATATCATATCATATCATATCATATCATATCTATCATATCATATCATATCATATCATATCATATCATATCTATATCATATCATATATATGATATCATGATATATGATATAGATATGATGATATATGATATATGATATATGATATATGATATGATATGATATATGATATATGATATGATATATGATATATGATATATATATATATGATATATGATATCTATCATATATCATATATATATCATATATCATATATCATATATCATATATCTATATCATATATCATATATCATATACTCATATTCAATATCAATATCATACTCATAATATTCATATTCATATAATCTATTATAATCGTAATGTCAATCACAAATCACAATCACAATCAAATAAATAATTAATTATAATTATAATTATAATTATAATAGTAGTAATAACAACAAACGTTCTCTAGGTACCTTAGTTATAAATATTGGCTCATTCAAGCTTAAACGCTGAAACTGTGTAAAACACATTTGCTTATGAAATTAACGCTTAAGACAGCACGTCTGGTCAGATATTTAGTAAAATTCAAATCAGGAAAACTATTTTAAGTTAAGAAAATACATGAGTCTAAAATTAGGTAAAATTTGTTATTAGTGACATACTGTATAATAACCTATTGACCGATTATTCCCATAATTATGACCTTTTTTAAGGACTTGATACATAAATTTGACAATTATAAGCCTTCCTCACTATCTTAACATAAAAAAACCACTCAATTCATATAACAACATTGGATTCCTCCTTCTTTAAAAAAACAAAGCTTGATACTGAGGACATAAATCGGACAATGTCAGTTTCAAAACAGTATTAAACAGGTAAAAGCGCAGAGCTTTATCCAGATTGAAAATGGTAAGGATTCTTAAGTATTCATAATTACCAAACCCCAAAAGTTTTAAATATATGAAAGCTTAGTAATTATGCAGCCTCAGAAATAAGTAAGTGTCATCTGGAATAATTCCAGCGTTTAGATATAATAAAGTTTATCTTGTCTCCAAGTCAGAAAATGTCTGTATATATTCTTGAAATAAATGACATGGATATACACAGCGCCTCCTATGATATACTTTAGAACCCCACTGTTGTTCGTATGGTTAAAAATACATCGAAAGGCAACACTCCCAATCTACTCTTTCCCTCTTGAGGCATTACAGAGCGGTCCTTCACATGTAACCTTGCCGGTAATATTTAAGTAACACCAGATGACATTCTACCGAAGTAACATTAAGCAAAACACGAAACACATCAATTAGCAAGATTCAAAATGCAGATACTCTGTCAAAAAGGAAGGAAGGAAGGAAGGAAGGGAAGGAAGGAAGGAAAGAAAAGAGAGAGAGAGAGAGAGCGAGGGCGATTGAGAGAGAGAGACGAGAGAGAGACGAGAGAAGTAGAGAGAAGAGAGAATTTATTTTCGTAAATATGCGTTACCGTAGTCCTAAATCGGTTTTTATAATGTATAATGTCCAACTCGTATTTAACACCTAACTGGTGGTCGTGGCTACAACTTTGAAGAGTGAAAAGTCGTTTGAAATGGTCATAAACAAAGCAAAGTTTTTATTTTAAACTCAGTCTCTATGAATATCAGCGCGTTTGCCTCAATTGCGTATGAAATGGAAAACAATAATCATAAGAGGTACTTATTAAATAAGAGGCAATTGAGCCCCATTACGGCTACTTACATTTTTCTGTCAAAATACCCCATGTCACGACCAGGTATTAGAGAGCCTACAATATTTCCTTGGCCCTACCCAAATGGGATTCAATGACCCACTCCAAAGAAACGTCACTGACCCTACCTATTCACAAGAAAAAGTCAAGTAATCTATATAGTTTTTAGACCTTTTCTCTGCTTTTATTGGCACAATGGAATATCGCAACCATCCAATTTTCAAGATTTCTTACCATCAGATTTGTTATGTCTTTTCCATAAGAGGAATTCTTTCCACCACCGACCGGCCCTAACATGTTTCAGACTAAAACAAAACCATTTTATTAGGTGTCCACTAGTCCTCTGGAAAAAAAATTGTAGTTGGCTATTACCGCTCATCACTTAAATATTCACAAAAAAACAAAAAGGTCAATAACTAAATTTTCAACTGTGTTCACCCAGCCACTTTCACCCACAAAGTGCAACACAAACACACCTCCCATTGGCTGTAGCTGTTGTGTTTAGGCCGAGATATATGTAAGCCGTTTTTTCACCCTTTTGACATACATACATACATACATACATAATGTAATTTTAGTTATTCGAATCTCAAAGCTCTTTTAGAATTGGCCGTGCTGGACACGGCATTTGTTTTTAATGGACATCTTTGTAAACAAGTTGAGGGGATGGTTCTGTAAAATTCCGTGCACCTCTTCAGGCACTGAATATTGCCAGCACTTTTACTGGAAGAACAATTGTGCCAGACTGCAGAGGAATGCACAGACTCGTTTTTAACTCTTTAAGGTCGTCATTCCCTACAGAATAAAAAAAAAAACAAAAAAAAAAAAAAAAAACTCGCGTCACAATTTAAGTGCCTAGAATCATTAGGGTGGCTTAACCTAAGACTGGAATAGATTCAATTTTAGGCCTTTGACTGCTGAACCTCAGCCTACGGGCAAACAGACTGGGCTACCTAAAAGTTTCACTGACCAGCCAGATTAAAGACGCCTTACCTCAGCATGACCAATGGTCAAGAGGCCAATTTAACACTTCAGGGACGGGCTATTGTTTCCAACCATAGGGTGCCAGCACCTCTACAGTCTCTTATACAGTTGTAAGTGCTTAAGGTACTTATTGGCAGGTTACATTGATGCTTCACCTTAATCTACATAACATATGTAATAATGAATAAGTAATGAAACTCACTTCAGTATAATGGCGAAGAATAACCAGAGCCAAACTAAGTTTAAGATGGCTACTGATGAGGGAAGAAAAAACACAGCCAGGTCAAGTCACGTAGACTCAAGTTCCAACACTATCTGACAGATGTGAACAGCATTTCAAACCATACTCTGTTCACTTTAATATAAATTGTAAAGACAGTTTTGAAAGATTTGATGTCATAAGAATATTTCAGAGATATAGTTGGTGATATGACACAATTAATTTTCTACTTTATGACTTAGGTCTTAGATAGAGGGTACAGCTCCATAGAACAAAGACTAACTGAAAACACCACCGTTTCGGACAGGTGAAATAACAGAAAAATATAACAAAACATCGTTTGATAAACAATGCAGTGACTCTGGATCACGAAAACGTACATAAATATTTGGCAAATAAAAAGTTAAACTTTGTCTATAACTGCAGAAATCTTAGCAGACTTGTTCTCTCTCTCTCGGGAAAAGCAGACGAAATCCTAAAAGGGAAACGAGACTAAAAGGGAAAAACAACACCAAAGACACGGCAGTTCATCACATTCAAATTGATGGACTAAAGTTATATCTACAAACTGTTCATCTCAACCTTATCAAATAATTACAGATTATTCTTAACATGAACATGTCAATCATTCAGCTCCACTAGAAAGATAACACATAACTTAGGAAAATCGTTATGTAAACGATGGTCTAGAATTAGTCCGGTAAAATGTTCCATTTCTGCGATATCACATTGTAAACATATATTCATAAACATAAATATATTACTATACAATGTGTTTAGTGTTTCGTAATATTTTTCCATATGGGACGATGCACTATGGTCATCTGATGACACTTCAAGTGACAAAAATAAAGATCACAATAATATGTAATAATATATCTACTATATATATATTATATATATATATATATATATAGTATATATATATATATATATATATATATATATATATAATAAAGAGAGAGAGAGCGAGAGAGAGAGAGAGAGAGGAGAGCAACTGCAACATTTTTGTTACATCGGATAATTACCCTTTGACTTTACGAAAGGAATTGGAAATTTTCTGAAAGTAATATAAACTATGGAAAACTTAAAATGAATAAAGATATGAACAGCAACTGGCAACTATTGTCGGTAAGTCTTTACCTATCAAAAGAAAGAAAAAAAAAAGGCAATCGTCTAAACTTTTGGAGTTCTGCATTTATAAACGTAATTTGCCAACAAAGGTAAGAAGGTTTTTAAAAAAATTAAACCACATTCCTATTCACCAAAATTGAATATAGGAAACTGTATTCTTAACTGAAAATTGTGGAACCCTAAAGGGTTTTATGTTGAGTGTTGGTAACTGAGAAGAGGGCTGGAAAGTAAAACACAACGTAATAAGAAAATATATCGAATAGACTTTACTTTGGCGACTGATTTGATAAACTTATCATTTGAGAATATTTAGAACTTAAAAAAAAAAAAAAGTCAGACTTCGCTAGAAAATGGGATTTTGGAGCTTCTGTCAAGTCGTGTTTGTAAAGGAAGACGCAGACACAAGTTAAAAAAGGGAGACTGAACTATAATGAGAACACAGAACCATTAAAATACTCACAGAAAATGAAATCACATTGGATTGCGTGGGAAATTATATTTTTACAAAAGGTACTACTTGGAAGGCCTACGTCAAATATTGATCAGTATATCAAGTGGTAATTCACTTCAAAAATGTCAGTATTGCATATGACTTGGAGAGTTCTGTACGGTATTTCTTCTCTGTTAAATATACATCATTAAGTAGGAGATAAATAAAGGCTCGTCCGCTATGAAGGCTGGTTCGCGCATTCTCTAAAAATTACTAATGGAGCTGTGCATAAAAATGATGAGAGTAAACTTTTTGAAACTTACGTAACTTAGAATTTCTTGAGGCAATTCAATTTGCAGATAATTGAAGCTATGATGGATTTAAGATAAAATATACTACTGGATAAAGGTGTATTTATATCGATATCGATTTTTTCTCCATGTCAATTCTTTATTTTGGTGCCGTTTCCTTGCAAAAAAAATTCGTTTGCTCAGTCTCGCGGTAATAGTTTTGACATAAGTACTATTGTATTTATTTGTCAAAACCCAACAAAAATTTATGGCTTTATAGGTGAAAAATAATTCAGTGACACATTTCTTGAAATAATAACAGAACTGCCAATAATACCCTAATTTGCTGAGGAATGAGTCACCTCCGACGATTTCTGCTACAAATGTTTTGGTAACACAAGCAAAGCAGACGAAATGCTGAAACGGAAAGAGCAAACGTTTAACTTTTCAAAATATATAAATTTCAGTAGAGAAGCGTTCGAACGGTTATTAAATAAAATAAGATACTAAAATGAACCGAAGTAGTGTTTGAGTTCCAAAGTCAGCAACATGGGTCTGGTCAGTATGTAAGGAGAATAACAAAACTTCTTGGCGAGACTTTGTTGCCTAGCAGGGAAAACAATACTAAGAAAGAAAACGTCCAACCGGTATTACTTAACAAATTAAGATAAATAAAGCATTATGGTATGTTAAGATAGTTATTTAATCTATTTATCGGTTTCATATCATCTTTGTATCTAATTCTAGGCTTGCTATCATACAGTTGTCAATTAGGGGCGACGCCACTATGGACCTCTGTTGACACTAAAAGTAACTAATAAATAATAGACAAATATATAGAGTAACTGGCAACTATTTTGTGCAAACCGTAGATTTAGTCTTTGATTTTACGAAAGATGTGAGAAAATTTATCAACTAAATATAGTAAATTAATAAAAATAAGATCTTATATTTATGATTCTTAATGATAACTCATTATGATTCAGAAAAACTGTTAAAACAAATAAAAATACTGACATTAACTAGCAACTGCTCTTGGTCAGGATTTTACTTAAAAGGCTAATGTCTAAACTTTATTAGTTTTACATTTATAAATGTCCATTTTTTAAATTGTACGAAGTTATAAGACCAAATTAAAAAAAAATTATTTGTGGCAATTAAGCTCTGGTAATAATATATTTTACTTGAAACAGCGAAATATCAAAGGGTTTATGTTCAGATTGTTTGGTAACACTAACAGCCAGACGAATTTCAGAAACTGAAGCGAGACTGAAAGTAAAAACACAATGTAATCTTAGAAAACGATAGACGCATAGACTATTTTTTGGCAGTTGACTGGATCAAAACTATTATTCAGAATATTAGTCTTAAAAGGTATTTCACTAAAAAATCAGACACTTTGGGAGCGTTTGTCAAGTGGTGTTGTAAAGGAAGAAGCAGACATCAGTCGAAAGGGGAAACGAAACTAAATGTAAACACTGAATCACTAGAATTGCAACGTAGGAAATTAAATCCTGTTGGTCTGAATTGGAAATAATATTTATAAAATCATTTAATTAAAAGTACATACACGAATCAGAAAAAAAGATAATTTAAAAGCTCTACATATTACAATAATGAACATTATCTGGCAATTTGGTAATTAAGTGGGAATGACCTTTCATTTCCAGAGTCATATTTTTCTTTTAATGTGCATTATTAATAGGAAATAAATAATGCCCCATTAACTATTAAGGCTAGTTGGCGGATGCTAAGGAAATTAGTTAAGAATTATATATTAAATGACGAGTGGAAACTTTCGACCTCACGCAACTGCAACGCCTTTGATGCAAAATTATTTACAAGAAAAGTTGAAGAAGCTAAGATAGATGAGAGCTAAAATGCACTGAAGTGGCGATATTACACAGGAAAAAAAGGTATATTTCTGTCTGTAAAACGATTTCATTTCACCTCGTTGCAAAACCTTTATTTTTTCTTGTCCGGTTCCATGCAATGAATTCGTCTGCTAAGTCTTCGTCAGTTGGTCATTTTCACGAAAGTTCCATCGTCTTCATTAATGAAATAAACTGACAAAAAATTATATCTTTATCACTAAACACTAAATATATAAAATATACCTGTAAGAACTCATGGCATTGTCAATAATAGCTAATTTTGTTGCATAAGCAAATAATCTCCGAGGCTTTTTGCTATGAATGCTTTAGTAACAAACAAAGCAGACGAATTACTGAAAAGAAAAATGGTATTGTTTAACCTTTTTGTTTTCCATTTTTAAAAATTCATCATTATTAATACTATTAACATGATTTACAAGTCCTAAAACCTACTACTAGTGTATCGTTTCACAGAACAGAATTCCAACAAAGCACAGTAGCTATGTTAAGCTCTCTCTCAAGTTTGTCGACAAAAGAATACAATACCCTCAGTTCATTGTGTCGTAGAATTCTGAGAAACAAAACCTAGTCTCAGGAATGAGTAAACATGACGCTCTTTGGGTATATGAGAAAGCTTGAGTTAGTACTCGACTTCCTAGAGAGATGTTTATATATTTGTGTATATTCATTGGAGGTTTTTATATACCTTGTACAAGTGACTACGAAATCTCTTCCTGTATTTTCCTGGGAAGAAAGTAAATTTTTTGAATTAATATAAAAGCTGGAAACTTCTTCAGTTCTAATTTAACTTATTGTTATACGCATTACTGCCTTACATCTGAAATCTAATTATTATCGTTAATTTTAATTTGATAAATATTCATACATATTCAGATTTATCAGTTTCATTTTAATTACTTTAACACATTTCCTTTTTTTTAACTGTCAGGTACGAGGTTCTAGAAATAAACAATCGGGAAATGCTATCCGATAATGGAACCTGCAGATGAGATCGCAAATGTGATGATTAAACGAGATCATTAAATAAGGCGAGAGAGACTCATTATTACCCCAATACTAATATCAGTTCACATTATTGGAACCAGATATTCCCGCTTGTGCTCGCTCGAGTACATTTTGGCCCTCAATATCATGCGCGTGGTTTATTACATTACTCTCTCTCTCTCTCTCTCTCTCTCTTCTTGATCTCTATAACGTTTGTGTAATGTAGCCTGTATAACAAACACAAAAATAGGCAAACACGGTATTGTTACTGAAGTATTTGAAAATAAAGTATACATTCAGTGTGAATGCATTTGGCAAATAGAGATCAATCAAAGCATGCTATTCAGCCCTAAAAACAATCAATAAATTATTTATAAAAGTAGAGTCGAAAAAAGCCGTTATGCCTAAATCCCGAAACAACTATTAGACTTAACACCCAGGACATAAGCAGGAGCTGGGAGAGAATTCCAAAGCCTGGCGGTTGAAGGATGAAAGTAGTCTTCCAGTCAATTAATCCGGGCGCTTTGGATAACTCCAAAATATGATTGAATTGTTGAGTTACCTCTGATATGTAGCCGGAGAAATTTTTTCATTTCCACTAAATATAATTTAAGGGCTTCGTGCAGGCAAAGAATATTAATGATTTCTCAATATAATACACATGAAATGTGTGTTATATTGTGGGATATTATACATAAAGGACAAAAAGACAACTATATTAGCGTAATTACTATTAATCATTATATCACTCGCAGCAGTAAAACAGTATTCAAAATAAAAATATTCATAACCTACACACAGCACTAGGGAATATGAAAAAAACCCTGAAATTCACCAGAAAGATCCCTATTAGTTCTATTTCCGAAACAGTTTACAATTAAGACAACATTGACTCTCTCAGATTCTTAAGGACAATCACTAGTCGGTATTGCTCATTCCTTCATGTGGCACTCGACCTCTTCTCGAGGACTCTAATTTAGGCTAAGACAAGATGATGAAATGGAAGGCTTTGGGGCACCTCCTACAAATGTCAACAGAGGGATACCTTGAAGAATCTTGGGCGAGGCTCAAGTGGGATCTCTCTCTCTCTCTCTCGCTCTCTCTCTCTCTCTCTCTCTCTCTCTCTCTCTGTGGTCCCTCTTTATTTCTCGAATTCTTCGTGCTTTTCAGGATACGCTTGTCACTACAAAGCCTTGAAACCCAAGTGCTAGATATGAAGAAATTATGATGTCCGGTAGCGGGCAACGAACCCGCTTAGCCCATTTGACCACGATAATGTGTATGGGTCTATTCCAGCTCTAATAAATATATCTGAAAGCGAAAGAAGAGGTTGCTGGCTACACCTATCTTGATAGCAATGTCGTGATAGCTAAAGTAGTGAATGTATGAAAGTGAGAACGTTGGTTTTCTGTATATGGTAGATTTGTATTCTGTCGTGTCTCTGATTATTAAAACATCAAGAAAAGGAATTTTGTTGTCTGTTTCCCATTCAACTTTAAATTTTATGCTGGGCATTAATGCGTTTAATTTTGAGAGGAATTCATTGAAAGCGTCGCACATGTGCCACAGCTTTCAATTACAAAATTTCGAAATGGTTAGCTGGCCTCTTTCCCCTTTTTTAGGCACCTTTTTCTCCCAGTCATATTAAAAATTCGGAAGATTATTGTCACCAATTCAGAGAAGCACATATACCACTTCACAACATAAAACTTTTAAGCCTTGACGTAGACTCCCTATTCACAAAAGTACCAGTACAGGACGTTCTTCAGTTTTTAAGGGAAAAATTATCCACCTATTCAGATCATTTCCCATTGGCGCTTGACAAAATAATAAAGTTAGTTGAATTATGTGCATCTAATAACGTATTTTCATTCGAGGAATCATTCTACAAGCAAAAATTTTGGGTAGTATGGGTAGTCCTTTAAGTCCTGTTTTAGCCAATCTGTACATGGAATACTTTGAAACTACAGTAATAAATGCAATAAACCCCAAAACCATGCTGTGGATGAGATATGTGGATGATATTCTAACATTTTGGGATAATAGGTGGGGTAATTTTAATGAATTCCTCTCAAAATTAAACGCATTAATGCCCAGCATCAAATTTAAAGTTGAATGGGAAACAGACAACAACAAAACAAAATTCCTTTTCTTAATGTTTTAATAATCAGAGACACGACAGAATACAAATTTACCATTTACAGAAAACCAACGTTCTCACTTTCATACATTCACTACTTTAGCTATCACGACATTGCTATCAAGATAGTGTAGCCAGCAACCTGTTCTTAAGAGCCTTACGAATTTGTTCCCCAGATTTCCTGGAAGAGAAAAAGGGGAGACTGGATTAATGTAAAAATGGGAGTAAGTCAGACCATCTCTGTATTTACATATATAAAAATTTCATGAACGATTATTTACCTTTAAAGTGTGCTACTGGTATTTTTTTGCTTTTAGTGTACTTTCTGTTCATTTGAATTCCTCATATCTACTAAAGTTTTAATGCTGTTATCTGCTTTTTTTTTACCTCCATTCTGGCAATTTGTTCATCTAGGGTCTTTAATTATTCAATGAAAGTGGAGAAAAGTTCACCTATATTTCATAGTTTTACTTTGTCCACATAAAGTTTAATGACATCAATAGAAAAGTACTCACAACTATAGACAGTTGTTCTTATAGGATGGCATCAGTAGAAAACTCTGGTTCGGTCTAAAGAAAAAGTCTAATGAATATCTAATAACTTACAAAACAGGACAAATCCGCATAAACGTTTTTGGGACGAAAAAGGAAAAATATAGAAATAATTCACAACACACTCCAGGAAATACAAACCTGTTTTCCCAATTGATAACAAAACGAACAGCATCAAATTTCGCCTAGACGTTGTAAATCGTTTTATTAGAAAAAGCCATCGATAAAGAACGTCTCGCTAATTAGCATCAAATGACAAAGACTGTGAGGAGGAGGTTTGCATAGAAGGTGAAAGTTCGTGATTTTCCGTGAAAATAAACAATGAAATAATAATATCTCTGATGATCAAAATAAAAGGGAAAGACAGAGAATCTATTTCCAGCAAGTAAAAGGCTGCAATGCTGTTATGGATGTCAAAAGTATCAAGGAACGGATCAGCAGCAATAAGTTCTCTCTGTCCTTCAATAAACAGTTAAAAAACACAGTACTCTTTTTAGACATAAAAAGAGTGAATGAATGAATAAATAGAAGTGACATATGATGATCATTGAATACGTCTCTCTCTCTCTCTCTCTCTCTCTCTCTCTCTCTCTCTCTGAATTTGCGTGCGTGTGTGTGTGTGTGTGTCTTTCAACAACAGTTAAAAACATAATATTGTTTTAGATAAAAAGAATGAATGAATGAATAAATAAAAGTGACATATGATGACCTCTCTCTCTCTCTCTCTCTCTCCACAGCTCTCAAGAGGCAAACAATTTCCATTTTCCTTAAGAGTTTTTCTGAGTCATCGCCAGTGACTTTATTTCCCTCGTAATTCAAGTCTAGGTCCTGACCACACTTTTGTTTATTATTCTCAACAGCAGCTTTTTTTTTCATAGATAAAGACAAAAATAGTGCTAATCAAATTAATGAATAAAAGTTAAAATTGAAATAAAAAAAAAATTAATGATAAAAAATAAACATGAAAATAAATATAAAAGTAAAAATTATATTAAAATTTAGAAAAATAATAAACAATTAGATTAAAAAAAATAAAAAAATAAAAATTAAATATAAACAAAATGACGAAAGATCAAAATAAAAACCAAAAAAAAAAAAAAAAAAAAAAAAATCTATCATAGGTAAAGTGATTTCTTCTGTAAACAAATGATCCCCCTTCTGATAATAACTCATAACTACAAATCAATCATCCTTAGTTATAATCATTTCCCTTCTCTGTCATTTCTCCGAATTCACTTTCATTTCGACGCTCACTTCACCCACGGTCGCTTCCCTTCTTGCCTTACCCAAGTCCTTCTCTTGCCTTCGTCAGAAGGGTTTGGGTAATAAACGCAAAATATACTATTTACTGAATGAGTATATCTCCACGAGGGGAAGGCAATGATTTACATGGAAATTCAACATATTTACCGTAGTAAATTGAAAGGTATTTAGTGGAGCATCGGGAGAAGAGGCAAAGACTACATTCGCAGTGAGCAAAGAGGAATATCCATTAAGCCAAATGCGGGAAGCAATATTTCTCGTAATTAACAAAGCTTAATAATTCGTTGTTGTGCCGAGCAACTTTTTCGTTTTAACGACTCGACTCTGAATGGACGACTGTTGCCGTTGATAATGTGGAGAGTTGCTGGGAGAAAGAGAACATAAAAAGTAAATTCTGTACACATGCAGACACACAAAGAACAAGATTCTATACATAAACACATACATGCATACACAAATGTGCGCGTTTATCATACACACACACACACACACACACACACACACACACACACACATATATATATATATATATATATATATATATATATATATATATATATATATATATATTTAACTATAACTATATATATCTATATATATAGATATATATATATATATATAATATATATATATATATATATATATATATATATATATATATATATATATATATAATCAATTGCATTTCCTTAAAAAACGCTCCAAGAAGAGGTCCATTGGAGGAAGAAACTGTTGGGCATTTTCTAAGATAAATAATTTTCATTTCCCTATGTGGAATACAATTGAATTACCACACACACACACATATATATATATATATATATATATATATATA
>NC_061105.1:45775765-45790765 GCF_015104395.2 Macrobrachium nipponense | reverse complement strand
AAAAATATTTCCATTTATCATTAACTGATATGATATACTTGTGAAATAGAATTCTTTTTATAAAGATCATGCGTTCATTTAATGCAATTGCTGCTTGTCATTCAAACATAATGAAAGACACATCATACTGTGAATAGGGCCCAGTAAATGCAGACATTCGAATAAATAAATGTTCACCATCATCCTCCCAGACACGAAATACTTACGTGTCACTTTGATTTAGGGGATCCTGCTACAGGTGTAAAACCTGGTATGCGTCTGAAGACGAAGCTTTGTGCGAGAGCTTTGTTTTACTTAAACCCAAGAGAGATGATAAAATGGAGGTACTTCACGGAATTGCAAAGAGAAACAGCGACAGATATTGGATAATTTGTTTAAACCCGGAGAGAGAGAGAAAGAGAGAGAGAGAATCATAAATCAGTAACGTGAGTGTGTGTGTGTGTGTGTGTATGAGAGAGAGAGAGAGAGAGAGAGAGAGAGAGAGAGAGAGAGAGAGAGAGATAAAACCAGCAGTATCATAAAACTGAGACATGAAAATGCAACCACCACCACAAAGGGAAGACGCTCGAGTGAGCCAGAGAAAGTCGTCATATTTCCCACAAAGTCAAAGCTCCTCATTTGCATCATAATCTGAGGTTATGACAGGGCAGGCCATTAAGACATTAAGATATAGAAAGACGAGTCACAGGGTTATTCCATTTATGAATCTTAAGCTGTTAAGCCAAGCAGTGCAATGGGGCACTTTCGGCCAATCTGACTATAATACAGTGAGAAGAGGGAGTTGGAGTGGTTGGACAGCAAAGTAAAGAGATCCAAAAAATAAAGGAGATGAAGTGCAAGGATCTAAAGGAGAACCCGCCACAGCTTCAATCAAAAGTAACAGTTAGAGGAGTTGGATAGCAAGATTTAAGAGAAGAAGCGGGAATGGCGGTAAAGTAAAAGGCTAAAAACTAGATGCTAGCTAGGGGTAGAAAGGATGCTGCAGAGACCCTTTATTAATGCCTACAATGCACCACGCAAGGTGCACTGTATGGAGTTATATAAAAACTGTAAGCTCTCGTCGCTTGATAAACTACAAATCACGCGGTTAGTTCGAAGCTAATGATGTAATGCTTATTCGACTCCCTACAGAGAATGGTTCCATAATGGGGTTTTGGGCATAGCCATCACACACTCAAGAGTTAATTAGACAAACAATTCTACTCGATATGTTCGCATTCAACAGCCAACATGCCGTAGTATTTCTATTTCTTTCTAGTTTGGCCATTATTGAACATCGTCACATGTTGATTGCTTTTTCCCAAACACAAATGTTGAAAGTTTTTTGCAAAGTCATTTCAGGCTCTTCTGGACTGAATGGCCGAACTACCCCGTTCAATTTGTCGGCATTGATGAGTTGGAGCCGATCAATTGTGTCCTGGGTAATTTCAGCCACAGATCTCTGGTTTTGCAAGTAATTGCATGCAAAAATATAAATAAAAAAAATCTCTGTAATATTGTGATTGCGTCTTTGCAGAATAATTAGTTAGATACTGTGCTAATCGCTTCCATAATTCTAGTTTTGGTACATTTTTTTTTTATGCTACAAAAAAAAAAAAAAAAAAAAAAAAAAAAAAAACTCTTACTCCTCTTCCTTTTGCCCTGACTGATAGTAACCTTCCTTCCTGCAGGAGGAAGGTTTTCTGCTTCCTCGGAAGTAAAACCTCTGTCTTACACCTTTCAGCTTTTTCTCTTATCCTCAGAGGCAGATTAGAAAAAGTCAGCGGTTCCCCCGTCGCGAACTCACTTTGCGTGAAAACATCGAAAACTGAATTCTGATTAGAGTAGTATGAATACTGCATCCATATTTCAGTTCTCATCCACTGAATTCCAGGCACCGAAGAGGTAATTACACAGGATACGGAAATGCATCATCACCATTGGCTTGTTTAATGAGACGTAATTAATGAGGTGCATTTACCGAAACAGGAACTGGCAGGTTGATAGATTTGTACACCTGAATATTTGTATTCCTTGGCATCTACCCGCTCATGATGCTTGCTGGTTCTTTAAATGCAATTTCAGCAAGCTAGATAGATAAATGTAGATAAATAGATATATATATATATATATATATATATATATATATATATATATATATATATATATATATATATATATATATATATATATATATACAGAGAGAGAGAGAGAGAGAGAGAGAGAGAATGGTGTAAACGTTTACCATAAAAGTATAAGAGTTTCACAATAATTTTAAAAAATTAATTTAGCAAAAAATTTTTACCTTGTCTTAAGGATGTCAAAATTGTCAGTATAATGACGTCAAATTAATACACACAGAAGAGTCGTTTGTAAATAAAAAAAAACAATAAAACTCAAACAGAATGAGCCCTATTCTAGCAAAAGAACAGAAAGTTTTTCCTGTCTTGATATTTCTTAAAGAATGGAGCCACGGGCGGCTATTGTCTCAGGGTCTTTCCAGGTGGAAAGACAGAAGCTGAATAATGCTCCTTTTTCGCCTGAAGTATTTTGTTGTAGATTTTTTGAAAAATGAATGAAGGTCCGTCTCTTCCGTGTTTACCCATTGCCTCGTCTCCCTGCACACACTTTTTTTTTGTTTTTGTTTTTTATTACACGAGTGGGCGATATTTCCATGGGATCTACCTCTCTCTCTCTCTCTCTCTCTCTCTCTCTCTCTCTCTCTCATAGCTCTGGTTTTTACAAATACTCGTTGCACATGGGACAAAGAAACATTGAGCAGTTAACCAAATTCTTCGAGAAAATGGTCCTGAAACCAAGAAGAAATTTAGTAGGCAGGTTTTTTTTCAAATTTGCTAGAGAGAGAGAGAGAGAGAGAGAGAGAGAGTAGAGGGGCAGTGTAGAAAAGAAATTCCTTCGAGTTTTCTAAACTATCAACCCAGGCTACAATTACGGGAAAATGCCGCAACAAAAAGTAGAGGTGGGAAGTGCTCTAACGAGGCATCTGGCTAATTACCTCCGCCAACTCCTTTTTTTATTTCCTCTCTGTGACTCTTACGCGAATTTCGAAAAACGGCTCCTTGTCTGCTTATCTTCTGGAGCTGAAATCTAACGGATTTTTTCCACTATTATTATTATTTTTATTATTAATATTGAAAAAGAAACCCACAAAATCACTGTGTAACGTGTTTACTTCTAAGTAAACACGTTACATAGTGATTTTGTGGGTTTCTTTTTCAATCTTCAGAAGAAAACTGAAAAAAGTTTTTGTTGGGTTCATTATTATTATTATTATTATTATTATTATTATTATTATTAAGAAAGTCAGTCACGTGAAAACACATTGTTAAAAAATCCACAATTGTATATATTGATGAGGAACACCGTTCAGGTGTTCGAAAGTCTTTTTTTACTCAGAAGAAGAAGAAGAAGAAGAAGAAGAAGAAGAAGAAGAAGAAGAAGAAGAAGAATTCCCAGATATATGTGGAATATAGGCTCAACACTATCAACGAATATTCTGGATAAAAGATGATCAATGAAACGCCGAATCCAGCCCAGGAAGGAACAGTCAGCATTAAGAGAATGAGGTCAGGTCTGAATAAACATGAGAATCTGACAGTTTCCCTTTCGGTTCTGACCCTGAATTGCATTGTGGGAGTAGTAAGTTGATTTGACTATGGGATGAGGTGGAAATTCTCTCTCTCTCTCTCTCTCTCTCTCTCTCTCTCTCTGAAATCTATGGACACAAGAGACACAGCTATAGAGTCTTTCCTTCTCTGTTTATTTTGGGAAAGTTTGTCGAAGATAAACCAGAGAAATGTGTATTTATCGGCTTCATATAAAATATATCCAACTTTCAGAACCTTTTTTAAAAGCCACCTGGCCAAAACCACTTGGCTCTCTCCTTTGTCTTGTTTTATGCCGAAATTTGGTGGTAAAATATCTTCGGAATATTGTTATGTTCAGTCAAATTTCCCTCAAGTCTCAAGATGCTGTTGAACAGATTCGCTTCCAGGACGGTCTTTTTGTTTGAGGTAATTCTCCGGAATTATTGTTTAGTTCAGTATTCTAATGGAGTAAATGCTTCCAAAAATCTTTGAAGATCTAATTAACTGTAAACAGGTAAACAAGTAAACACGCGCACAAGAACATACCAAGAAACACACACCAAGATATTTCATGAATAATAATTACACATCGGATGTCTAGGAGAGCCTTTAAACCAATAAACCTGATATTTCAATCAAATACGAAACAGAAATGTCTCACCCATATATTACATCTCGAAAAAGAATTCACTAAATCAGCAAAATAGAACCTTGGTCAATTTCAAAACTGCTGCCTGAATTCGGGAGGAGATGCTGGGTCGACCAAGATTAATTAGAAGTCTGGATCAGACATTGCATTTCATTAGACGGGGGACACGATAATGCCTTGTTTGGAATATCCTGTAATTCCCATGAAGCCTCAAATGAAGCCACGTGTAATGCAATTAACATCTGATACTCAAAACAATAATTATTCGAAGTTTATAGCTGAAGAATAAAAATATAGTTAGATCCCAAGAAGACCTGTTCTGGAAATTCATTTAATCTGATGAGCCAAGTTCTTATCTTTTTTTTCATAACGAACGTAGATTGTTCGACAAAGAAGAGTCACTTTCATTATTAATTCGCATCCTGAATTTCTCATCATAATCCGTAATTCTGCAACTACTGCGAGAGAACATTTGAGAGAATGGCGACCGGAGAAGGCGTCGTGTGAGGAATATAAAACAAAATTGATGATTTATTATCCTGAGCCATTCTAACAATTTGTGTCATTACTTCTAAGATTTTGGCTAATTTCTTGTATTTTGCGTGCTATATTCAGACAGGCTAAATGCTCAAATGGCAAAGGATTAACCATCCTATATTCATAGGGACTTGTCTCCTCGCTGGAAAATGATTACGTATCAAGAAATTAGAAGACACTAAGACAGTGAGGACCAAACTCAAAGGCTGATCGCCATAAAATACATATCAATAAAAGCCAAGCCACGTTTTGGACTGGAGAGCGCCGTCAGACTCAGAGGCAAGGGAGGTCCATTTCTATATGAGGAAAGAACTGAAGGGGACGAAGACATTCCCGTAATGCCTACCCAAGGGACTCGACTGACCTCCACTTCTCCGACGCAGGTCATCGGATTCTGCTGATGTGACCTGGTTCGTGTTATGAATTGACACGCTGTACTGACACACCATACCAATTCTGCATTGTAATAGATTACAAGCAAGCCATGACATTTTCCACTGGCGAGGTGCTTTGTCAAAGACCGTCATTCAACATAGGGTTTAAACACAAATGATGAGCGAGGGAGCTTGAAGCTGACCTATATGTACTCCTGGTCAAAAACAAACAAAAAAGTATGGAAATTAAATAAAAGCAAAGTATTATTATAGTAGAATCACATCAACCGTGCATATGATGCCTAGGCCAGTCCCTTACGACGCTCCTGATTGGCTGTTGATAAGTCAATCACAGGGCTGGAAGCTCTCAGTCTCTCTCGAGAGTTCACATAGGAAGCATGTATGTTCCATCTCTCCTGAGGGATACTTTTGAAAGACGTACCCTCAGGAGAGGAGGAACATAGATCCTACTCATGTGAACTCTCGAGAGAGACTTAGTTTCCAGCCCTGTGATTGGCTTTTCAACAGCCAATCAGTAGCGTCGTAAGGGCGTAAGGGACTGTTCTTAACATCAAATGTACGGTCGATGTGAATCTACTATAATAATACTTTGCTTTTGTTTAATTTCCATACTTTTTTGTTTGCTTTTGACCAAGAGTACATATAGGTCAGCTTCAAGCTCCCTCGCTCATCATTTGTCTTGAAACCCGCTGTTGAATGACGGTTTTTGACAAGCACCTTACCAATGATAATTACGTCCTCATCTGAGGAAAATGTCATGGAAGTTCCCTGTGAATTTAGCCCCAAATCATCAAATACAAAATGTAAATACAATTTAGTGCAATACAGCAGAGGGTTATCCAATAATACTCTCTCTCTCTCTCTCTCTCTCTCTCTCTCTCTCTCTCTCTCTCTCTCTCTCTCTCTCTCTTTCTTCGGAAAATGAATGAGCAAAATGTAAACAAAAACATTACAGTCCATCTCCACCGAATGTCATAATAATTGTGGGACGCCAGGCGCCCACAAGTAGGGTTAAACTGCCGTGGATTAACCATAGAAATGCTGATTCTGGAAAACAGGCTTCAGTATTGAGCATCACAGAGAACATTTTTGCACAAACTAAAAATACTTACTCATTAGCGAAGGATTTAATTAAGAACAATGAGACCAATAGCGGCATCAAAGTAGTAAGGCTAATTATAAAGCATTGGAAGCAATTATTTATTTTTCTAAATTTCAGACACCTCGTTTCATTATTACTCATTTGTATTCATTAGTGCTTTTCTCCCCCCTTATCCAAGAGACGGAAAATTGGGCATCACATTCCAACTGAATTAATCATTTTGTCTTAAACATTTTCTGTTCATACTTTAAAATCATAACTTTTCATATGTTCTTTTGAAAAAACCTCACGGGTAATAATCTTCTGATGTATTATTTGCCATTTCTAAAAGTAGTGACATCTTAGGTGACCTGTCCACTTCTGCGTACTAACAAAATACACTATTTTGTAACCGAAATAGTCCTTACCTAACATCGAAATCAATTACCTTTATCTGGAAATCGTTTTCCAAAAAATCTTTACCTCTTCGAGTATTTCATTATTACTAATGAATATTGTGATCTAAACTTTCCGTTTGTATCACAAGTGTTCGCGTATTCGTCACTTCAAAAGTGTTCGCCTATTCGTCAGTTAGCGCTCCTGGAATGTCTCCCGAAACGAAGGATTGATCTCTGACTCTCCAGCAAGACTTATCCAAGTCAATGGGAAGACTGGAAACTGAATGTTGTTTACTTTAATTCACATCGTGAAAGTGTGAGGGGAAAAAGATCATGTTCTCTCTCTTCCTCTCTGTCCAACCTTCTAAGCTTATCCTATTATTCCATGAAAGTAAGGTTTCAATAAATGCTTTTATTTTTTCGCCCGCTTTTTCCCTTTCTAAACAATCTACAATAATCGTGATGCGTTGCCTGTTGTATGTACAAATCTACTTGCTTATATGGAATATGGCCATGGTTGTATGCACAGTCATTCATTCATCAATTTATTCACCTACATTTTCTGTTATTCATATGGTCCCAGCCTTATTCATTACATATGGCCATTCTTAATAAAACACTGCTCGTGTCTGTTCCATGTTCTGCTCCTGTAGTATCCCTGTGACCTCGTTCCATTCACTTCAGAATAAAGCTTCTGAAATTATTTTAATCATTGTGATGACTTCAAACGCTCAAACAATAGTTGGTGATTTGACGCTACCTTTGGATGGCAAAAAACATTCATCAAATTGAAATGTGAAGCAGATCTAGAGGAAAAACCATAATACTTTTCCTGGTATATATTTGTCTCAAATAAGTGTTAGAGTCATATAACTACTATTGAAACCTATACATCAACACATCAACCATTTGAGCAAATGACTAATGGTCACTGTAGAGATTTATTATACCTTAGTACTGATATCATTGTGAAGATATATATATATATTACTGTAAGTCATAGTAGAAATATAATCTATACTTAATTACTTTTGGTCAATGTAGATACATAAGATTATTCTTTATTACTGTAAGTCCTTTTAGATATAATATACTTTATTAGTGTGGGCCTTTGCAGATATAAGATGGTAGTTCATAAACACTATTCTGGCGGTAACTTTCACAAAGGATTCAAACGCTCTTTGTTACCTACGAAATTAGCATACTTATGATTAACATTATAATCATCATCGCCCTCCCTTACCTTACCTTACCTTACAGACCTTACAGTTCGTTCTGGGTTGCCCCAGGTCCCTCAGTGTGAGGCGCCTCTAATGTCTACCAGAGAGTTGCTAGTACATCTTCGGTATATTTTGCATCTTCCAATCTTGGATGGTCTGGGATGCAGTTTAGATATTTGTCGAGCTTATTCTTTAAACAAAACACATCTACGCTCACTCCTGATATATTCCTCAAATGAGCTGGCAACGCATTGAATAGACGCTGCATTATCGATGCTGGTGCGTAGTGGATTAATGTCCTGTGTGCTTTCCTTATTTTTCCTGGTAGGTAGTTTGGGCATATTAATCTACCTCTGCTTGCTCTTTCTGATATTTTAGTTCCATGATATTTTCTGTTATTCCTTCTATCTGTTTCCATGCCTGAATTATCATGTAGCGTTCTCTTTCTCCTTTCTAGACTATATAATTTTAAGGATTGTAGTCTTTCCAGTAGTCTAGGTCCTTAAACTTCTTCTATTCTAGCTGTAAAGGACCTTTGACTACTCTCTATTTGTGCACTATCCTTTTGATAGTGTGGGTACCATATCATATTGCAATATTCAAGTGGACTACGAACATATGTTTATAAAGCATAAATCATGTGTTCAGCTTTCTTGTTTTGAAGTGCCGTAACACATTCCCATTTTTGCTTACATTTTGCCAACAGAATGCTATTTGATCATTGCATAACATGTTCCTATTCATCATCACACCAAGGTCTTTAACTGCTTCCTATTTGTGATTGTCTCATTATTAGGTCCCCTATATGCATATAGCTTTCCTTCTCTGTCTCCATAATTTATTGATTCAAATTTATCAGAGTTAAATACCATCCTATTTACCTCTGCCCAATCATATACTTTGTTAAGGTCTCTTTGGTAGAGCGTTCCTATCTTCATCACAAGTAATTTCTCTACTTATTCTTGTGTCATCAGCGAAAACTACTCACTACCGAATCCTTAACTTACTGTCTATGTCTTCAATCATAATAACAAACAATATTGCAGCTAGCAACCGTACCTTGTGGCACACCGGATATTACCTTGGTTTCATCCGATTTCTCATCGTTTGCAATAACTATCTGTTTTCTGTTGTGTAAAAATTCTTTTAACCATCTTCCTACTTTATCTACGATATTGTGTTTTCTAATTTTCTTTGCTAATATATTATGGTCTACTTTGTCAAAAGCTTTTGCAAAGTCTAGATAAACCACATCTGTTTCATTTCCGCTTTTCATATTTTTGAATATGTTCTCACGGTGGACTAACAGTTGGGTTTGTGTACTTTTTCCGGGTACGAAACCGTGTTGCCTCCTATTAAACAAATTATTTTTATTAAATGTTTCATAATATTTTTCTTCATTACCCTTTCATACACTTTCATAATATGTGATGTTAGACTCACAGGCCTATAAATTATTGCCTTGCCTCTAGTCTTGATCCACTTTTGAAAGTAGGGGTGATATATGCTAATTTGTGCTCATCATAAATCTTGCCTGTATCTACACTTTGTCTTAATAATATTGCAAGTGGCTTTGCGATAGAATGAACTACTTTCTTTAACAAAATAGCAGGGACTCCATCCGGCCCTGCAGCAGCTCCATTTTTAATTTCATTAATTGCCTGCACAATATCAGCTTCATTAATTTCTATGTCAGCTAAATATTCACTATTTTCTTCCCTTACTTCTATATCATTATCTTCATTATCTATTCTAGGGGTGAATTCTCTCTTATATCGTTCTGCCAGTATGTTGCAAATTTCCTTTTTTCATTCGTAATCTCCCTTCAATTCTCAGAGGGCCTATTTCTATTCTTCTTTTATATCTTCTTCGCATATGAGTATAATAGTTTGGGGTTTTGCTTGATATTTAATAGGGTTTTTCTTCCAAGTCCCGTTTTTCATTTTCTTTTGATTGTATAATCTTTTGTTCTGCATTTTCTATCTTACTTTTTAGTTCTATAACTTTCCATGCATTTTTTTTTTGTTCTTGCAAGACCTTTTTTCCACTTTCTGATTTTCTGGAACAAGATCCTTCTGTCTCTGGTATGCATGAATGATGTTTACTTTTCTTCTTCGGTATATATTTTTCCACTATTTTCTCCAATATTTTATATAATATCTCCGCCCTATTTACCCTTATTGTCATCACTTACGAAAATGTTATCCCAATCTTTGTTTAATTCTTCATTAATTTCTGACCATTTTATATTTTTACTGTAGAAGTTGTATTTCCCATATCCTTCCCACTTTTTCATTTCTTGCTTATCTCTATTTTCACTTGCTTTGGAATGAACTGTTTTAATTCTATGACATTATGGTCTGAAATACTCGCATTATAAACTATTTATTTCTTTAACATTAATTCATCTCGTTCACAAAATACTAGGTCTAAAGTATTTTCCTTTCTTGTTGGCAGGTGATTTATTTGTTGAATGTTGTATTCTAGTAGCATATCTAATAGCTTTTCAAATTGCCTCTTATCTTCTGCACTACTATTACTCTCTTTTTTATATGTATAAGTACAACCACAATCTCCTATTCGTTTTTTCCATTCTACGAAAGGAAAGTTGAAGTCACCAGATAGGAGAATAGTCCAGTCCTGATTTCTACATATATCATCCAATTTTTCAATTATTAAGTCAAACTCTTTAGTATTAGGAGGTCTATATATTACTATGTTCATCAATTTTTGTTCTGATTCAAATTCTACCGCTATTAGTTCACATTCTGAGTTACTATATTTTCATATATTTTTCCTTGTTTTTTGTCTTTCCCATATATTGCGGTTCCCCTTGATTCCTATTTTTTCTATCTGATCTATAAGTTTGGAACCCTTTTATTTGATCATCATTCCCAGTCTCTTGGGAATACCAGGTTTCACTTATATTCATTATATCTATTTTCTTTCATTTGGGTTAGTTCTTCTAAGTACTTCTATTTTTTAGGAGACCGAGAGAGAGAGAGAGAGAGAGAGGAGAGAGAGAGAGAGAGATGCCTGTGGAACGCTGAGAGATGACAGCTGGAATAGATGCCACTGGTGGCATGTTACCTTCGGGGTTGGGGCCGAGAGAGAGAGAGAGAGAGAGAGAGAGAGAGAGAATATCTAATATTATTAACTTTAAAAAAGAGAATGTACAGAGAGGATATTGAGTATAAAGAAATGTGATCATTCCATTAAAGGAATCTAAAACTGATTTTCCCATATACAAAATTATGTTGAAAAAAGGCGAACGTTATGGTGTGAAACTAGTGGAGACTATTAAATGATACTGTTTGTTATTTTCATGAGCTTTATTTTAAAAATTTATCTTGAAAGTCTTCACTTATATATTTATGGAAATGTGCTAATCTGCCTGAAGTAATATAATACAAAACAATACATACCCTTATGGTGAATGAAAAAATTCCCCTTCTTTATTGAATTTTCAATTTTGTATTAAATTAACGAAAACAGGAAAACTCTAAATGAATCTTTATGGGAAGCGTTCATCCTCTACCTCCCACCGCCCCCCCCCCAAACCCCACCAAAGAAAAGCTTGATAAGAGAAATTGTGAATATTCTCAGATGAGTATCTTTTGGAAAATTATTTTCATTGACAAACTTGAAGAAACTATAAGTAGCCCACATTCTCTTCAAGAGATAGTGTCGTCGATAGTCCATAAACATTAAAGACACCACTAACTGAATTCTTTAAGATTCATTAATGAAAATATTTATCATTTCCTGACATTTAACAGAAAAAAGAGGCCTTGGATAACGAATAGCTTAATGGAAACACCAACGTCTCGTCTGAACAGATATGATGTTTACTGTAGAGAAAACTAGCAGCCACAGAAGTGAACTATCTGTCAGTGATCTATCTGCAGAGTGAAAGTGAAGTAAACGTAACCTTTCCAGAGGATAAAGTTTGACTTCGTTGTTATTTAATCTTAAATTGTTTTACGTGCGTGTAGTGGAGGGACCAATACAGGCTTTTAGTTATCAACCAAGAAAAATTTTTTTTTTAATTAAAAGCAAATTTCAGCACATCTTCAAAACACTCAGAAATTCCAAGCTCATATCTTACCCGGCAATCCAAATAATCGCACACGCAATTACCGCGGCACTGGGAGTGCCGCAGCCTCTAATGATGACTGACAGGGTGGGTACACAATCGATTTTACGAAGGCAGATAGGGAGAATTGATACCCGCCTCTCTCTCTCTCTCTCTCTCTCTCTGTTAAATATATATATATATATATATATATATATATATATATATATATATATATATATATATATATATATATGTATATATAGGGTGGGCCAAAAGTAGCCTAAACAGTTTTAAAACAGGTAATACGCAGTACATTTATTTTTATTAAACGCATAAAATTTTTCAGACATGAATAAGTGGCATATTTAAGAAAGAGTGACATGAAAAGGATAAAAATAAGTAGCATGTATTAATGGTACAGTATTAATTTTCTATTGAAGAGTACTTTGAATGAGAAACAGTTCATGAAGTAACTGTGAGGCTACTTTTGGCCCACCCTATATATATATATATATATATATATATATATATATATATATATATATATATATATATATATATACACACACACACACACACACACACACACATATATATATATATATATATATATATATATATATATATATATATATATATATTATAATAAGCGTGATATAGGAACTGCGGATATTGTCTCCACTTCCGAAGGGAATTGGGAATGCCCAACTGAACTTGTAATACCCAAGCAAAACTATTTATAATCCCAAAAATCATGGCATCCTCAATAACATTCCGAAGTAAGGTGAGTCTCCTTCAAATAGGGCGACAAAGATATCTGATTATAGATAAGACACAGGGAAAGCAGTTACCATTATCTCATTATCCTTCAGTGTCATATCAAATGAGAGAGAGAGAGAGAGAGAGGATGATGATGAGAGAGAGAATGAGAGAGAGAGAGAGAGAGAGAAAATGGCGGGTCTTGGTCCCTTTCCTCCAGGATGAGTGTATCCAAGAAATATCCTACAGAATGGAAAACTGGACGAATCCGGGTTGGGGATTCTAGCTTCTGATGGATTATCTCTGTTCTCCCAGTTTTTCCTCCATTTTAGGAGGACGATGAGATGAGGAGAGAAGGAGAAGGAGAGGGAAGAGCGGAGAAGAAAGGTGGTGGGAGGAAAATATTTTAGAGCCGTGAGAAGCAGGCAAGGGAAACTAGCAAATCAGTTAAAAGAAAGAAATATGAAAGTACTTTTTTTTATATCTAGTGTATCACAGTTTCTTCAAGAGGGGAAGACAGAATGATGTTCTCACAATGTACTGGTAATTTATACTTCACCATGAAACATTATTTCTATAGATAAAAAATGAAGATATACTTGAGTGTTGAACTTTTTTCTCTTCATATAAAGAATAAAAAAAAAAAAATTAACAACGAATATTAAAGAAATACTTGTATTCTTTCATATTCGACCTCGCCCATAGATTAAGGGAGAAGAAAAGAATGTCATGTGACTTTCCTCTTCCTTTGATGAGGAAAGGGTGGGAGGAATGACTTAGTGAAGAAAGGCAGTTTCCCCCTCTTCTTCTCATTTCATAGAAAAGTAGCTGATAGAAGATACAAAGAAAAGGAATTTCTAACTTTCATCTCCTCTTCTCCTTCATCCCCTCCGCTTCCTCACAAAGGGAGGAGAGGAAAGTAGAATAAAGAGGAGACGAGGAGAAGAAAGAATAAAAATAAAGTGATAGCAAGGACAAACTCCAGAACGACTCGGCTTTGCAATGACCTGAGAAGAAAGCCTTCCAGTCCCTCAGCGTTGGAAAACGTCTACACGACACAAATGTACCAAAAACATTTCAAACCGACCCCTTCCATCGTCGCTATGGTTAGAAAACGGACCATCATTTTCATGCATGTCAGGGGAGAAGAGGAAATAAAATTGCGTCTCTTGGTATCGTTAGAAGGAGGGTTGAGTTCACCCACATGAACGCGACCAAAACGTAATTACAGTTATGTAAACCAACTCAGGAAAATATTACTCATAAAATTTCATCACTTTTACGAACGTTTTAGGAATGTCACCAGGAAAAATGTAAAAGTTTCAACAACAACAAGAATGACGAGAGAGAGAGAGAGAGAGAGAGAGAGAGGTGCAAAAATAACTATTAAGGTCCCATCACGCCATATTTGTATCAAGCAGAGTGAGTTTCTGCTATTTGTTTCTCGCGGGGACTCTCATCAATATGTTTTTACAGTTGAAGTCTCCGAATTTCAGCTTCTGCAAAGGAATGTGTCGCCTTTAAAGGCTGCAGAGCTTTTTGGAAAGGAATTTTCCATTAATAAAGATTAGCATTCACATTTGAATGGAAGTGTCCCATTTGTCGACATCAATCACATGTTGATATTTCTAAGCAATGCAATAATTGAATTTGTATCATTCTAATAGTGGATTTATCAATTGAAGAGTTCTCTCTCTCTCTCTCTCTCTCTCTCTCTCTCTCTCTCTCTCTCTCTCTCTCTCTCTCTCAAAATATCGTTTCCTTCTGCAGTCCTCTCTGTTCGCCAGTATTATTCGCCAGAATTATTTGTTACTTTGTTACCCATAACAGATTACACTGACCTCCAGGCATAACGCAAATTAAGCATAAAACTAAAATACAATTCGCAACAAAATTACATGAATTTCTCCATTACATGTTTCGAAAAGAACGTCTTGCTTATGCATATAAAATAAAATGCATGTGAATATTACTTAAGAAATTCCTCCCCAGGTTTTCCTTTTATACCCTGTAACGTGTGGGACTTCCTTATCTCTCTCTCTCTCTCTCTCTCTCTCTCTCTCTCTCTCTCTCTCTCTCTGTTAAAAAGCAGTTTTTAGCTTACAAGAGAAGTTCGCCAATAATATTTTTTACTTTTGGTTATTCCTCTTTTGAAAACAAAACACAGGAACCAAAGGTAAACCCACGAATATAAAACCAGAATTAACAAGTGCCAGCAATTCTACTATCAGTGTATCTTTCCACAGGCAGAATCCGAATTAAGCACACAAGCTTTCTTAAATTCTTTCCATACTTT
>NC_061105.1:45755765-45773265 GCF_015104395.2 Macrobrachium nipponense | reverse complement strand
AGTCAGGTTACAAGGGGAGCGATTTCAGCATCGCAGGCCAGGAGTGCTTAATGCTTCAAAAAATATTTTTTTTTTTATTCGTGCAACTGAATGCACGTTCTCAAGGCTTGCCTTGGCAGATGTTTGGAAAGGGATAGTGCCTACATACATATGTACACAAGTGTGCACACATATATGCGTATAATGTACATGTGCGTGTGTATCTGTACCGATTTAAACAGTTTTTCCCCAATTAAGCTTTCTTACATAATCCTTCATCACTTTTTAACAGTTCTATTAGTGGGTTGGCATTCGTACTTTTTTTCAGATATATTATCATGACTGTCACAAAAATTCTTTACAAGAAGCGACGAGATTCAACACATGATGAGAGAGAGAGAGAGAGAGAGAGAGAGAGAGAGAGAGACGAGAGAGAGAGAGGGAGAGAGAGAGAGAAGAGATGAAAAATTAATTCTGCCTTACAGATATTTTTTTTTACATTTTGAATCCAAGATTCCCATCAGAAGTCTAACTGTTGTTCTCGGAGTTTATGGATCCGTTGGAGAAGCGCTTCACCTCCTTCATTTGGTTCCGCTGATGCCAAATTTGCGTGATAATGAGCATTTATTGCAGGTGTTTCTCATCACGTTTATCTTATAACTGAGTCACCAGTTGATCATGTGGATGTTTAAGTACCAAAGGAAAAAAAGAAAGCAAAATTGAAAAATAATTGGAAACAGAATTATTCGTCGAAAATGTAACGCTAAAAACAAAACAA
The DNA here is from genome assembly GCF_015104395.2 of Macrobrachium nipponense. Classification (NCBI taxonomy): domain Eukaryota; kingdom Metazoa; phylum Arthropoda; class Malacostraca; order Decapoda; family Palaemonidae; genus Macrobrachium; species Macrobrachium nipponense. Next base: position 45,772,508 of record NC_061105.1, on the reverse strand, counting down.
ACAAAATAAAGCTAAACAGCTGAAACAGAGAACGAAGATATCAAAAGTGATTGGGCAACACGCAAAGACTATAAGGAATCAATTCATACATACATCATGCAATACACACGTTGTGTGATTTCTTTTGTTAAAGGATCCTTCTCTCTCTCTCTCTCTCTCTCTCTCTCTCTCTCTCTCTCTCTCTCCTATCCGTGTACAATGAGAAATATTCCATGGGAAAAATAATTCCTAATTACTTTCTATGGAAGTTCCAAAAATATTTGTTATTAGGAAACTCATGAAACTTCCTCCTCAGAGAATATATTTATTAAGGAGTTAAAACTGACTTCTACAAGAGATGGACGGCTATTCTAAAGGTCAAAACAGCCTTTGAGAGAAAAAGTTGCTATGAGCCACAAGCTTAAAGATGTCGGTATATTTTTGTTACATTTTTAAATGTAAAAATAGATGTAAATACAATGACAAACCCATTATTCTCCTTAAAAAAAATTGACAAAGTTCCACCTGAAGTTATTTGTTTCACAGAACTGATAAAATAAAGAATGATTCCATTACTATTGTCATTTTATTGCCTCTGTGACAACTTACTTCTCCTACAAGTCGTCCCCTGCACCTGAGCAATTCTCCTAATTGGGTTGCAGCCCACTCGAGAATACACGATACAGTTAAAGGCATTTGTTTTCATTGGACAAGACGCTCAAATTACTGCTGATACGAGCCGTGTTCCCTCCTTTCCCATTCTCTCCACTTCCCTCCCACCCCCCTCCCTATTCATCTCAGAATTCGGTACAAAGACCCAGCAAAGTACAATTTCTCTGACAACCATCCGGCGGACGATTGTACTTTGATATTACCTCTTATATTTCATTAAATTATGTTCCTGTAAACTAGTAATTAAAACCAGATTATAATAATAATAATAATAATAATAATAATAATAATAATAATAATAATAATACAGTAAAAAATTCTTTCTGTTTGGCAAATAATACGTTTTCCCGAATCTTAGAGAGAAAAGATTGCACAGAAAATCAATGGTACTGATGCAATGTTCGTATTCAGTAGTAATAATAATAAGAAGAAGAAACACCAGCTACCTTGCATTAATAAGTGGTACGAGCACCAACCTGAAGGAGTGATAGAAAACGATCAGGCAAAGATCCTCTGCGACTATGGTATCAGAACAGATAGGGTGATACCTGCAAATAGACCAGACGTGACAATTATACAAGAGTAAAACATATGAATATAAAATGCATGTACATAGCTAAATAAATGCATTCGTTATATACACGTAGTGATACAATATCAAGAGGTGGTCATAACGACGACGGAAATGTTCACTGGAAACAACCGTCTCCACCTTTGCGTTTCTTCTTGCCTCATGTTTGCCCCCAGACATTTGCCTTTTCTTGTTTTGTCGTACTGTTGCTGCTGACCTCTCTCTCTCTCTCTCTCTCTCTCTCTCTCTCTCTCTCTCTTTCATTGCATTGTGAATGGCTCTATGTATGGTTCGAATTCCCTTTAATTTAAAAGAGGAGCGCACTGATTCGATGTCCGCTATGGTTCGTAACTTGATATGATTCGGTCGCCTCATTAGACGGAGTTTGTTCGAGTGTTACAAAAGAGTGCAAAATCTGGCTGGTATGATCGTGATAATAATTATGATATTGTTCTAAGAGGTCCACAATAATAAAAATAAATGTTGCGAGTTCGTATATAATTCAAGAACCCTTTACAAAGCTTTCGAACCCTTCCCTGGGTTCATCTTCAGTCCAAAAATCACTGATGATGAACCCAGGGAAGGGTTCGAAAGCTTTGTAAAGGGCTTTTAAATTAGACACGAACGCGCAACATTTTCTTTTATTATTGTGGACCTCTTAGAACATTATATATACTCTTGCGATAGAGAGTTTTTCCCAAATTATGAAAAAAAAAAACATATATTACTTAAGAGACAATGTCATTTACTTAAGCTATATTTCATTAACAAAATTTATTTGGCATATCAATCATATTCCAGTATTAATTATAAATTCATAATCTAATGCAAAATTCATATTTTTTTTTAATACAAACGTCCGAGGCACGTCTAAATCTATTAGGAGACAGGTAATGGATTTCTCTTTGCCAAAGCGAGTGAAATCCAATCACTAACTGTTCTTGGGTGAAATGGATTCGTCCCAAGGGTGCAATGAGGTCTCGATGCTATTGGGTGAAAGGGAGGCAACGAACAGAAATAGGTGAACGTTGTATTATGAACCGAAAAAGCATATTGAAAATATAAAAGCATCGTTTTGCAATTGAAATGCAATATAGGAAATGTAAAGGAATAATTGTTGTGTGAGAATGGGCAATTAAGAACACAGATTGGGGTCATGGAAAGAAAAGAACAATTCGTATGAATAAATAATCAAAACTTTATGTTTTGTCATTGATGAAGTCGTAAATGAATCACATTTGCACCCAACCGTTATTATATTCTGCGAGTTCATGAACCTGTAAAGAAAGCATTTCCATATTTCTACACACACACACACACACACACACCCACCCCAACACAGATACAAATCTCGTCCCATTAAGAGTATTACCAGCTCCGATGACAGCAGAACCAAGAGCCGTTCTAGATATCCATCCCTCAAGCACTCCTCAATTCGAGGGGCGTCCTTTGATTAAGGTAAGAGCGTCAAGCAAACTGGATTGTCGAGGGTTATCCTTCAAGTTAAGACGTCAGGTGAACTGGATCATCGTCATTTCCATAAACAGTCGAAAGCGGTAGGTGACGTCAGCGATTTCGGAAATAGATAAATAACCGTGATAGAATTTGATGAGAGATGAAGAAAACGATACATCCATCGAATAAACATGAATTCTAAGAGCCTTCGTGAATTAGTTAAGCGAAAAACATAACCAATGATTAGTTGGTATCGCTTTGTATGTAGTCAAATATTTGAAATTTTTGTTTACAAGAATTAGTACATTCACTCGCTTAAATTTTCTTTTACAGTGTACATATTACAGAGATGAATTATGGAAATATTCGTTTGAAGCTAGTTAAAAATAAAGCAATGAGACTTTATTATAAAATAGAGCTGACACAAAGAACATATTAGTACTTATCTATCCCACACGTGTTATAACGAAGATAATAAAAACAATTCTAAACATAAACAGCCAAGTACGCTCCATGACTTCTAGTTCATAACTAACTCATGATTTTTCATCTGAAAATTGATATAAATCAGTAACATGAAAGATTATAGAACCTAACTTATAAGATAGCTATGTTTAGTTTGGCTACTGAAACTTTCTTGTTTTAATTGCAATCCATATTTTAGCATCTTAATGACAGTAAGATAATCCAGATCTAAGAATACACGACTCACTCAAGATGGCCCAAGACCCCACTTAATCCTTCTCCAAGAGATTGTCAGAAGTTAACCTTCCGTTGACTGTATTATGTCCCTTTTATTTAGAACTGCATTTAGCCTCCAACGAAACAAAAACCCTTACCTCGTCTCTGCACTGAGAAACTGAATCTGGTTACTGATATCCGTAGAATTCGGGATAATGAAGAAGCAGCAGCTATCAAACGGAAACATATGAGTATGGTTACCCTCCCGGAATCATCTCCACGTTTGTTTGTTTGTCTGTTTGTTTGTATGGTGTTTTTACGTTACATGGAACCAGTGGTTATTCAGCAACGGGACCAACGGCTTTACGTGACTTCCGAACCACGTCGAGAGTGAACTTCTATCACCAGAAATACACATCTCTCACACCTCAATGGAATGGCCGAGAATCGAAGGGCTCTCCACGTACTATGAACGAGGAAAATATAGCTTAACTAGAAAACAAATTGAATTTGATACAATTTTCCCTAAATTACAGGTCTAAATTTATCTCTATCAAAAAACAAACCCATTTTTCCCGTTAACTGTTAATAAATGACATTTCTTACTTTGAGGCGCAACAGAAATAACAGGAGATTTCAAGTTTGTTTCCGTTATTCTCTGTCTACCTGAACAGCTCTTTTGTGTCCATTTTCGAGGCGAAACACAAACCATGAAACTTAATCAGAACAATTATGGCAAAAGACTTTGAGTTGTCTGACCCCCATCAGAAAAATACAATCTATGAACGTATCATTAAAACCAAACTTCAGACACCAATGAAGAGTCTCATTTGAATACCCAAAACTCTCAAGTCATGAAAAGGGAGCATATTCCACACTGCATTCTTCACTTCAGGTAATAAATGAACCCCTTTATGGTATGGTGGTAAACAGGGCCTTGGGGGGGTGGACCCTATTCAGGAGAGAATATCTGAGTGGCAGTGATTATCTCATAATGAGGCTCTCTCAAGTTGAAAAGGGGGGGGGGGGGGCGGACACTCCGATATTAAAGGAGGAACTTTATAAATAAGTTAATTCCGAACGAGAAATTAAGAATATTCACAAGTCTATAAATTTTCGAGATACTCATTACTAATGTAATTATCTTTAAATCAAAGACTTTCAAAGATATTCCGTAGCGGATATAAACTACTATAGTTATGGCTCAAATAATATATAAACATGCAATTTTTATGATTTATTCATAAGGAAAAATGACTGAAATTGCTGAAACTTTTCAATGTTTCTTTTTAATTCTCAAGATTTGACAATTGAATGAAATAAAATGTTTGATTTCATAATTTATTCACAAAGAACGACAAAAATTACCTTTGTAAGAAAGGGAGGAATATATTTTTATTTTTATTGTGTAAATCAATTAATATAATTTTGCCGAATTAATTGAATAAATATTACTTTTGTTTTATTAATTTAATAAGGGGTCTAAAATGTAGCGTGTTCAATTTACTGTAGATCCGATTCATTCTGCAATGATGGTATTTTAATGAGAAAACTAGGCAGTTCATTAAAACTCATCCACTATTACTCTTTTCAAGATTACGTGATTAAAGGAATGACGCACGATCTGTACTTGGGATCTTTTTATCTGCCCTGAATCTAAAATTTGACCCAAATAGATAAAAAACAAAAATACAGCAAAAATTCACATTCATAACCAAATACAAAATTTCCAAGATTTTTCCTCTAGAATATCTATCAACTCATCAAAAAATCGGTTGTTTAATCGATATATCAATCTTTCCTATCGCATACTGCCGAGCCAGGAGATGCCAAAGAACGAAAAACATTTTGGAATGGGAGGAAGAACCACAAATAAGAAAGGTTGGGAGGGGAAGTGTGGGTGAGAGAAAAAAAAAGTACTGAAAGATGATTGATATTACAAGTGGAAGTAAAAAGTGTGAATGGATGGTTCCAAAGGAGTTTACAGAAGTCTGAAAGGAAGGATTCGGTGCAGGGGAACCAGGAGAAAGGACAACAAAGGATTTCACACTCCCAAAGAGGATGTTATACAGATATGTGACCACGAAATGGAAAGAACGTTTATGATACGCCGGAACTGTAAGCCTCAGTATATGTACTATGTACGCATGTATACTTATACATATCTATACCGAATAGATAGAGATCAGTTAAAACAATATCTGATTACTGCTAAAAGGCTTGCCAGTACTAAATACAATAGACGTGTACAAAAAAAAGTCTAAGAAAGAAAGTATTCCTGCTCAGTCTTTAAGACGAGACCCATGGAGGTAGCTTAGCTCACAATAATATTGGATTTTTATTGCCTCGCGTCTCCTCTCTGTTGCTTCATTCTAGAAATTTTTCCCTTCCACAGAACTGCAATATCTGGCTTCCTTGCTAGAAAATATTATAGGACTGACAATGACATTCAATTACCACGCACGGCAGCTTTCCCATACGGAAAGCTTGAGATAATCGCCGACTTCATTTACTGGTCATAAAGATCGAATCAGTTTCTAATCGGTACTGATGGAGCAGCTGCCGGTTTTGATTAGTGTACGGTAGAGATATAATCAATTTCAATTCACGCGTTAAGAACCCTAAGAAAGAAAGAGAGAGAGAGAGAGAGAGAGAGAGAGAGAGAGAGAGAGAGGAGAGAGAGAGAGAGAGAATAATAATTGGAAGACTGTATACTGCTAACATTAATACTCCCGTCTTTCACGTACCTGTACAGAAGAGGCCCTTTGAAACAGTCCACAAGAATATATAACGTACAAGAGCCAAGCATTTATAAGTGCTAAATATAACTAGAGTTTTCAATAAACTCTTGATGAAACCTGATCCCCAATACCTGGATTCAAATACCAAGTATTGAGTTATTCCTTCCTACGAGAGGATCTAAATGTAGGTGAAACTCGCCTTTCCAAGAACGGACTAATCAAACTGAATCAAGAAAAATCCTTTAAAAAAGTCGAATGTAAATGAAGTTGTCAGTATATGAGCCAAATTGAGACCAAAACCATAGGTTGAAGGGCTGGAGTAATTTATGTCTTAATACCTACAATTCCCCAAAGCTCACAGACGCTTCGCTCGCTCGAAAATTCCTCGAAAATTCCTCAGTTCGGGAATTTACAATTATAACTCCTACAGTTCAATTTCGACCTCTAGAGTTTGCTCTTCGTACCAATCAGTATATCACTAGTATATCTCACAAAGAGGAAAATAATCTTGGAAGACGGAAATACTTCATTGCACTGGAAGGGAGATGCACCTTCGTGCTTACCTAGCTTGTAAAAATCAAGACGCGATTCATCTCTGTAATGGCAAAAATACTCACTATGTTTTGGCGACAAGGATTGGATAGGAACGGTATAACAAGACGTACAAAGAAAGGAAGGATAAGTGACACTCCTCCAAATAGACAGAATACCATTTTGGTGTTTTATGTTTGGGACAACAACTGGTTTATAACACCATCTGTACTGTTATCATTATGACTATCAATGATACTAAAAAGTGGTCCGAGAATTCCTTGACGAATTGTCTCATCTAACTCGATTCCAAGCACTATTACTTCTTCCCTTCTCACCAGTCAAGATATATGTCATTTATTTTCATTCCACGTCATTTCCGCTCATTCCCAACAGCGCAACTTACAAAGGACGCCATTTTCTCTTCCATTTCAGCCTGATCAAGGGTAAATGAGCTGCAAATTCAAGTTACATTCATTACGCCGAAACTGGAATTGTTCTGTTTAGATATTAAACGGACTGAAAACATTCGGTTTCTTTGTGTCACACCAAATGAGCACCATTTAATTAATTAAGGCGTCAGTTCGCTTCAAGAGTCAATAGACAACAACAAAGAGGTTCTCATAATAGCTCATTTATTAGGATAAAACGGTGGAATCGGAAGTAAAATAAAAAGGTCTTTATCCCCCTGTCTCCAGGATGCATCAAAAGTAAACATGTGATAATAAGCTGGATGAAGCAAACTTCATTTTCAGGAAAATTTTCAAATGATCTTACACCATCAATCAGCCCTTCATTACTGCATATTCTAAGTATCTAAATATCGCAATACCATATTAAATAGTATATGTCCTTTCCTCATTTTATTACCATTCATTTTTGGCAATACTTTTAGCCATTACTTAGCCTATTGTCCCTCTCTATTCCATACCTTCCGTATATGCCAGATTACCTGACCATTAAGCGACATCCATCCCCCCACCCTGCCTCTCTCTCTCTCTCTCTCTCTCTCTCTCTCTCTCTCTCTCTGCTCTCTCTCTCTCTTTCTTCAATGTAGGTAACTCTTTCATAAAATGTCAACAGGTGAAATGTCAATTACTTCCAGTCCATAGAGCAAAAAATGGTAAAATGGTAAGCAATACAATTATGCAGATGATGACATAAATATGATTATTATATCAATATATGTAATTTAGTAACATTTGAACGACTGTAATTTACAAATTATTCTTGAATAGCTTTTCATTATTTGTGTTCTCACTTGTTAATTGGATTGGATTTGTTATTACAGTTTCTATTAAAACCGCAACATCTTTATGACGATGATGTGAAATGTGAAGGAAATTATTGCTATGGTGATGCCAACTCTGTTTTATAATTGATGTCTCTGAATAAAGTAGCTGTTCTCTATTCTATTTTCACTCTTATAGAGCACATGGTATCTACAAAGAAGCGAGAGAGAGAGAGAGAGAGAGAGAGAGAGAGAGAGAGAGAGAGAGATGAATATTCACTACCTTCACTGTAGGTTCTCTTTGAACTCTGAAATCCAAGATTACGTAACCTTTGTACCACAGTAATTAGAATATGAAATCCAATTTCCTCCCAAGAGCGACCGCGCACGTTTCTTCTCACAATCATTAATCAGCTATGAAAGACTTGATTACTTCATTGCATCACTTTGTTTTCACGTTGGATCGACCAGGCTGTAATTGTTATATCTCATCATTTTTAAGATAAGGCTGTTCAGAATTTCAGATACTTAATTACACGTCATTAACACGAGCGACGTATTTAGCCAAAGAGCCGATGTTGTCCAGTGGTGAAGAACAACGCATTTCTCCTCTACTGGAATTTTGGTCAAGAAAAATGATCAAACATTGCACAGACATTTGGTATGAAAATACCTAATGGAGGTCTACACAAATCACACCTGCCCTCGACAGTCAGTCTCAAAGGTCGACAGTCTCAAAGGTCGACAGTCTCAAAGGTCGACATTCCCAAAGGTCGACAGTCTCAAAGGTCGAAGTTCCTGTAGTGTCTGTCTGTCGCCTTGAGCCAAATATACCTCTGCATTATCCGCTTCGATTTGACGTCATTGGAAGATAATGATGGCAATGAGCATCGACAGGGAAACTTAGTACTACTGTTTTCATTTCCCGATTTAATTTGACGTCATTAGAAGATAATGATGGCAATGAGCATCGACAGGGAACCTTAGTACTACTGTTTTCATTTCCCGAACGAAACATGAATTGGCCACGTCTCTGATTTTGGAGAAATGAATGATTAAAATTTTGACGAAGGAAGTGCAGATTTAAATGCGAACATATTACGGAAATGAAACGATAAAAACGGAAAGGAAGCTAAACAGCAGAACAGAGAATGAGATAAAATAAGATAATAACAGATATCGTACAATTAGAAATGTTGAAGTCAGTGACAAAATAATCACCATTCTGTCTGCACGGATGTTGGTTTATAATTGTTAATGGAACATGAATATGAATGGACATTTGACAACAACCTAGAATAGTTTCGTAGGAAATCATTTACGGCACAAATTAACAAATAGTTCGAAATATCTTTTAGAAAAGGATCCTTAGTTGGGGTTTTAAAGATATTAGAGACTCTCTACCTTAGTATTATATATTCCAAAAGCAAGAGTATCTCAAGAGCCGATCTCCTCAGAAGTTTTCAAGGAGTTTTCAAACTAGGGCCTACATATCTGACGCCGAGGAAAAAAAATAATAAAAAATCTTTTACAACCGATGCCAGACAAGGTGTTTTTTTAAAACGATGTAGTACAAAGCTATAAAATAGGTTTCTGAGGGAAATTGTTGTCAAAAAATTTTGCAAAGGAATGAAAAACCAAACAATTTCTCGCAAAAAAACAGTATGATCAAAGTGATCGTGGTTTCATGTAAATAGGTTTCGGGGAATTACGTAAATTTTTGTAAAGAAATTAATAAAAATAGTTAATTCCTCACCAAAATAACATGAAGTACACATTCGTGGCATGAAAGAAATTTCCCCAAAAAATATCTGACAAAATCCCAACACATTTTTTATCTTCTTTACAAAGTGATAATAGGATCGAATATGATCCTGTGACTTCCCCATCATCGCCATTGTAATAGCCCACTTTTTCTACTCTACGTCGCATAACCCACTTTGTTTTCTCCGCGTCGTCTGCAACTAGGGCAATACTCCTTATGCCCCCCTAGCGCTGGAGAACGCAATGGGCTGTTTGTTTTCATTTGGACATGACAATGACAGTTACTGCTGATGACATGCCTATGCTTTACCCGCCCCCCACCAAAACCCTCCCTCCCCCAACCCCCTCAAACCGTCCCCCGACCCTCCTCCCTCACCCCAACTACATCTCATCCGTTTCTAGACGTATCTGCAAAACATATACATAGCAAGGTCCGTTGGTGAAAACATATCTGTTATATTTCAGGAAATTATGACTATGGATAATTATAATATAATAATAATAATAATATTAAGGGAGTTACCATAAGTTTCACACGCACAGATATCAGCAACAATAATAGTAACCTTGTTCATCATTATCATCATCATCTTACGAGTACTGTCTCTTTTATCGCTATTCCATTATTACTAAAACAAGTCATAAAATCATTCCGTATTTACGTAACTAACAATCCTTTCCACGCGTACTTCTCAGTTGCTCATTTATCCCTTCCTTCACTTAATTGCCTCCATGCTATTTAAATGTCTATTATTTTTTTCTTTTTTAATATATCACCATAAACCTCTTTTGAACCGTAATGTTTTCCAATATGGCCTCCTGAAGGGAGAAAGGTGCCACAAATTGCATTTGAGATATCGGTGTTTGAAGCGAAGTGAATAAGTCTACCTTTTCGTCAGACAGGTTTGATAACATTCCATCTCTCTCTCTCTCTCTCTCTCTCTCTCTCTCTCTCTCTCTCTCTCTCTATGGATATACCCAAAATTGCATTATGAAGCCAAACGTGAATTTATCTCGTTCTCAAGTCCTGCACGAAACAAAACTTACTTCAACCGTCTTTAATATATCTTAATTAATATAACTGAAAACGAAATACGTATTCCCTCCTTCCGTCTCGTGTCTCTTGTATATCAAAAGAGTTATCATTTCACTTCATTCTTATTTTCATTCAGCTCAGCCCCACACCAGAGAAGCCATAAAAGAAGGTGAACGGTACCATATGGGAACAGCTTATGATACCCTTAGTGGCGGTAAACGCCAAGATTTGTCTATGCAACGACTCTATCTGCCCGACATCGACCGTCTATCTCTTGTAAATTTAGGCGATCTTCAAATAAATTGTCTTTACTAAATTGAAATAAAAATAATCGACGAACATGACCTCGGTCTCCAGCTGTCTGGAACTTTTGCAATTAGGGCATCGAACTGAATGGTCGGTTGGGTTGCCTGTCACAGCAACACATAAATTGGTTATTTATAAGGGATTTTCTCTTTGCTAATTGCGTGGCTTCCTGACACGAATCTACGGGTTTTGTTTGCATATAACTGTATATGCTTTGTATTTGCGCTTTATACATACTCGTATGTCACTTTTACGGTAAAAACATAACTACTATTCTACAGGGGTATATTTCTGTTGGCTTACCTGTAACGTTTTGTGACTGTGCGCGCATGTGTCCTTCCACACATCACTCTGTCATTGCTTTGTGATGGTCTGGAAACCTCTGGCCTTTTCTCTGAAATCAAGAATATGAAGAGGTCAATACATTATATTTCAAAAAGAATGAATACTAGTAATCTTAAATACAAATATCTGGGTGACGACTGCTAAATGAGATGCAAATGAGGGCCTGAGTTGTGGAAGAAGGTCTCAAGAGCAGCCTATCACTGTTCTCCCTCGTAGACCTATCACTCTAGCTCTCTGAACATCGTTAAACAAACGGTTACTGATAAGACCCCAAGACCCAACATCATACTTCCTTATTCACACTTTACTACATGTATCTCAAAAGAGTGGAGACGAAATTGGACTTCCCGGGTGGATGTCAGGTCTATTTTGATGATTCGGTATGTAATGAATATACATGATAAAAGTAATGTGGGAACATTCCTTAAAAGTAGAGATAACGTAATCAGGTTAAGCAGGAAAGTCTGCCAAAAACCCACAGCCCAGATGCGTGTGACCCTTGCTAAGCACTAATAGAAACGCACAACAACAACCTAATTCCATGGGAAACCTACTTCGGCTCTCATGGGATGATCTGTCTTAACCTAGATAAGTAGTGTTCGTTCGTACACATGTATCTTTTGTTAGAATGCTAGCCTATGGATTTGTAAACCAATCTGTAAAAATCACTTCCTCTTCTATCGTCTGGTATAGACATTCAACTCTTCTCTGCAAAGCTATCTCAAGATGTAACACTCTGAGAATATAAGTATTTTTGCTACCTCTGTGTTTCCACGACATACCCTCCAATCAACTTGAGTAACATGAATCTAGAGTTCAGAAAATATCTTCCTGGTTGGATCGAGAGAGAGAGAGAGAGAGAGAGAGAGAGACGGAGAGAAAGAGAGAGAGAGGCTTTAGCGAATCAAAAGTACCCACGTAGGCCTGCTTGTATCCAGGTTCTACCACGCATACAGATCTCTGGGTATGATCAAAAGATTTATTACTCATTTTCATAACATCTGCCAACCCAACAAATCGATGATTGTGTAACATCTAAACAGTTTAATTCAACCATACACACATACGTGAGTCGGTGTGGGTATCAATTACTATTGCATCAAGTTCTGGAATTTTCTTAGTGATTTCTTTTCCCCCGATTCCTATTATCTTCCTTCACAGGAATGATGATCACTTCTCGCAGAGTTCAAATTCCCTCTATTTACCTCTACTAGGCCTAGGCTACACGAGACCATCACGTTAACATACTCGTCGAACTTAGCAATAAAAATATAAAAGGAAACTATGAAGCGCTGTTTCCATTGAAAAGCCGAGTATTTTATCCTAACATTAAATTATTTACGATAACAAATACTGGCAATTTCCAACAAATGGAAGTTGCTGCTTGCAGGTTGGAAGACGCCCTGAAGCCTATACCAAAGTAAACAAAATGTCTTTGCTACTCAATCTACACTGACGGTATGATGACAGCGAATATGATTCATCTTCTTACACTCCAATAAGAGCAACAAGATTAGTCAAACTAATACTATATAGGTAGAGGAATTGCACTTACCAACGCCTGCACCCTGCTTAGGTGCTACCGTATGGGACTAGGCCGTCCGTTTCCTTTCGAGACGGTTGTCAAAATAATCGTTCGTGTCGGTGTGGATTATTCGTTATATATAAGCTCACACAACTGAATTACTGCATCCTATCGAAACGATTTCTTTTTCTTGTTCACAGGTCTTTCAAACAACGACTAAGGCTCGGATGGGTAAATTGAACCAACGAAAAGAGTCCAAACAAGCATGGCACGTTACACAGCGCTTCTATAACTCTTCACTACAAGTGTGGTTGGTCCATACAATGGTTACGATACGTGCGCATGATTCCAGTTTACAAGCAAGCTGAAAACATTTATTCAACCGCCATAAGTGTTTCATTTTCAAGTACGTTAACGAAATAATAATATCTCAAGAAAAACTTGTTTTATTAAATAACCGATTGTAAATAAAACGTTAGACCTACATTTGCCAGTTTGCTTAATGAGACCTCCAGCACCAAGAGAGCGAACACATCTGATTCAACCGAACTACCGCCGGTACTGGCGGCTGGCCAATGAACTTTCTTTTTTATATCGTCTTTCAAAATACTTGAAGATATTTCCTATAAATCCATAGTGTTCCGGAAGAAAAAATCGAAAAAAAGTTTATGAGCCGAAGAAGCTCCGTAGCAGTGGACCCAAATTTCCTATATTTAGTGCAACAGATCATCTATATACCAAAACAATATTTCATATTTTAACGTCCATTCCCTTTCTCGTTTTCTTTCCTTCTTAAAAATGGTCTAAAAAATTACTTTTTTTATCACTGTCATCTGGTTCCTTTTTTATCATTCTCTCTCTCTCTCTCTCTCTCTCTCTCTCTTCAATAAAGGTATCTCTTTTATAGAGTTTTGACAGGTGAAATTACTATTTCATGATAGATATTAATCCAAGTGATTTCCAATTCATAGGCTAACAGCGCAAAAAAAAAAAAATAATAATAATGTTAGGCGATAAAATTATGTATACGTAGATGATAACACGACTATGATTCTATCAATCAATATAAATCGCTACCAAATGAAATATTGTCATTTACAAATTACTTTGCCGTATTGTTCCCAGCATTTACCGATATTAATTAAGTTACTTCAAAACTGAAGTTACTATTCCATGATGTATGTCGGTTTCAGCTACTTCCCAATTTGAGAGGTAAAAAAACTACGAAAAGTTTTTTTATCATGATAAATTTGCATGGTTAGCTAAGCATTAATTATTTGCTGAAAGGTATATCTGGGCAGCATGATATCAACAATATATTCTCATACTAACAATGATCATTTTAATTTTTATTATCATGATGGAATTTTTTTTTTTTTTTTTGTTTTTTTTTTTTTTTTTTTTTTTTTTTTTTTTTTTTACAGTCATTGACATCCTAATGAAATTTATACGTACGAAGTTACTTTCTTCCTTCTTTCAATAACTTCTTGATTTTCAAAACTTCTTGAAATTCCCCAAGTAGAATAAAACAAAAATCCTCTCCCCGAACAGATGACAAATCTCAGTGTGACTTTTATCTCTGTCTTACAAACACGGAATAAGTTGTTTCAACAACGAAAATCAAAATAAATGCGGTATATTTTATTAGAAAAAAAATTGTCTGTACCGTTCAATATACACATTATTTATTTTCTTACATTTCATTCTAATATCAAATCATAAATATCCTATCCTAAATTTCCTGTATCTTTAACTTAACGCGAAACACCTTCTTCAGAACCTTTTCAGGCTTTGCCATAGGGCTTTTCCTAACCCTACGCGCCACCCCGCCTACAACAACAAAGTAGTTTGTAGGCTTACTCCCCGAGTAAGCGAAAATAGTCCTAACAACCAGAAAGTGAATGAATTTTCTAAATGATCAATGAAACAAAGCCCCCGCTGCGCCACCGCAATATAAGCAGCTGGACTCACCTTCTCTTCAGTCCTTCACACACCTCCGCCCAAGAGGATGTCTGAGGTTTATTCAGACGAAACGTCCGGAAAGGAATAGAAAGAATAGAAAAGAAATATAGAATTTAACATAAATTCTATCTGTAATAAACTCTACGGGATATACCCGAAAATTTGACTACCCCAACTGGAATTTTTACCAATAAAATCCATTCGTTCTACCTAATTGAGATATGTCAACCTTCGGTGCGTTGCTACCAGTTTAAGCACAATGAGAAAGCAATAATTAGAAAAATAGAGAAGAACCTGTATAAAATTAATGCAGCTGAGGCAGCAATTACTTTTAATAAAACATGTTTATGAGGGGGTTTGGGTTTACTTCCAGAATATAATAATTCTAACTAACTAATAATAATAATAATAAATAGTAGCACGAGTCTTCAAATGGAGAAACAAATCCACAGTTATGTAAATGTACATATATTTTTAAACTGAAATATATGTACATTTACATAACTGTGGATTTGTTTCTCCAATGATAATAATAATAATAATAATAATAATAATAATAATAATAATAATAATAATAATAATAATAAGCAAAAAAATTGCGCGAGTTCATTCATCACAATGATGATTGACGTGCGTCGTGGGGCCAGCTCGCTTATAACATTTTTACATAATTTTTTTTCTCATCCATTAGGTTATGTCTTTCGATTGTGCTTGCGCTTGTGGAAGGCCATTAGTCACAATAGTCTTGCCTCCATTATTGCAACGAATTTATTGATCGACGACGAGTTACAATGTTACGTAACAGTCCGCATATATAATTCTCTCTCTCTCTCTCTCTTCTCTCTCTCTCTCTCTCTCTCTCTTCTCTCTCTGTGATATATATATATATATATATATATATATATATATATATATATATATATATATATATTATATATATATATATATCACAGAGAGAGAGAGAGAGAGGAGAGAGAGAGAGAGAGAGAGGAGAGAGAGAGAGAATTATATATGCGACTGTTAACGTAACATTGTAACTCGTCGTCGATCAATAAATTCGTTGCAATAATGGAGGCAAGACTATTGTGACTAATGGCCTTCACAAGCGCAAGCACAATCGAAAGACATAACCTAATGGATGATGATTATGAAAAATAAAAAAAAATGTTATAAGCGAGCTGGCCCCACGACGACGTCAATCATCATTGTGATGAACGAACTCGCGCAATTTTTTTGCATTATTATTATTATTATTATTATTATTATTATTATTATTATTATTATTATTATGATTATTATTATTATTATTATTATTATCATTGGAGAAACAAATCCACAGTTATGTAAATGTACATATATTTCAGTTTAAAATATATGTACATTTACATAACTGTGGGATTTGTTTCTCCATTTGAAGACTCGTGCTACTACTATTATTATATTATTATTATTATTATTATTATTATTATTATTATTATTATTATTATTATTATTATTATTATTATTATTAACGCCAAAATTAAAAGCACAATGCCTAAATCCCCTTGAATACGATCTTGTATTAAATACCAGTTAAAAATACAAATAACCCATTCAATGTCACCAAATCTGAAAAATCAAATTGTGATTTCGTCGCAATTTCTCCCTTCGGGTTGAGAGGAAACCGGTTCAAGATAATGAGACTTTATTAGCAAATTTGATTCCTCATCAAATGCTTTGCTTCATTCATGTCATCTTTGCATATGATTTTTTGTTGTTATTAAAATATACAAGTCCACAGCTGTCTACTGCGCATTGCTCTGCTTTCATTTTCCAGTAATCCAGTGCATATCACTGATCTAGGATGACATTTACTGTTCAGTATATAGTTAATACCCACTATAATACCCACTACAATTTAATATATGAACCTTTCCTAGGCCTAATTTCACTGTTAAACGACCG
>NC_061105.1:45680878-45755265 GCF_015104395.2 Macrobrachium nipponense | reverse complement strand
GGTTACTATCGGTCAGGGCAGAAGGAAGAGGAGTAAGAGTTAGTTTTTTTTTTTTTTTTTTTTTTTTTTTTTTTTTTTTTTTTTTTTAGCATTAAAAAAAAAATGTACCAAAACTAGAATTCTGGAGGCGATTAGCACAGTACCTAACTAATTAATCTGCAAAGACGCAATCACAATATTATAGAGATTTTCTTTATTTATATTTTTGCATGCAATTACTTGCAAAACTAGACAACTGTGGCTGAAATTACCCAGGACACAATTGAGCGGCTCCAACTCATCAATGCCGACAAATTGAACGGGGTAGTTCGGCCATTCAGTCCAGAAGAGCCTGAAATGACTTTGCAAAAAACTTTCAACATTTGTGTTTGGGAAAAAGCAATCAACATGTGACGATGTTCAATAATAGCCAAACTAGAAAGAAATAGAAATACTACGGCATGTTGGCTGTTGATTGAGAACATATCGAGTAGAATTGTTAGTTCTAATAACTCTAGAGTGTGTGATGGCTATGCCCAAAACCCCAAAACCATTATGGAACCATTCTCTGTAGGAGTCGAATAAGCATTATATCATTAGCTTCGAACTAACCGCGTGATTTGCAGTTTATCAAGTGACAAGAGCTTACAGTTTTTATATAACTCCACACAGTGCACCTTGCGTGGTGCGCTGTAGGCATTACTAAATGGTCTCTGCAGCGTCCTTTCTACCCACAGCTAGCATCAACTTTTTAGCCTTTTACTTTACCTCCATTCCCGCTACCTCTCTTAAATCTTGCTATCCAACTCCTCAAACTGTTACTTTTGATTGAAGCTGTGGCGGGTTCTCCTTTTCATCCTTGCACTTCATCTCCTTTATTTTCCGAATCTCTTTATTTTGCTGTCCAACCACTCCAACTCCCTCCTCTCACTGTATTATAGGCAGTGATTGACCGAAAGTGCCTCACTGCTTGGCTTAACAGCTTAAGATTCATAAATGGAATAACCCTGTGACTCGTCTTTCTATGTCTTAGTGGTCTGCCCTGTCATAACCTCAGATTATGATGCAAATGAGGAGCTTTGACTTTGTGGGAAATATGACGACTTTCTCTGGCTCACTCGAGCGTCTTCCCTTTGTGGTGGTGGTTGCATTTTCATGTCTCAGTTTTATGATACTGCTGGTTTTATCTCTCTCTCTCTCTCTCTCTCTCTCTCTCTCTCTCTCTCTCATACACACACCACACACACACACTCACGTTACTGATTTATGATTCTCTCTCTCTCTTCTCTCTCCTCCGGGTTTAAACAAATTATCCAATATCTGTCGCTGTTTCTCTTTGCAATTCCGTGAAGTACCTCCATTTTATCATCTCTCTTGGGTTTAAGTATAACAAAGCTCTCGCACAAAGCTTTCGTCTTCAGACGCATACCAGGTTTTACACCTGTAGCAGGATCCCCTAAATCAAAGTGACACGTAAGTATTTCGTGTCTGGGAGGATGATGGTGAACATTTATTTTTTCGAATGTCTGCATTTACTGGGCCCTATTCACAGTATGATGTGTCTTCATTATGTTTGAATGACAAGCAGCAATGCATTAAATGAACGCATGATCTTTATAAAAGAATTCTATTTCACAAGTATATTCATATCAGTTAATGATAAATGGAAATATTTTTTTTTTGATCGGTTGAGTCTTAGCAGTAAGATAAGATGACGACGTTTCTCAGTGGAGACAGGCAAAAATGTTAAGAAAATGCAAGCATCATTTATCCAATGTGCGCTTTTTGGACTTCGTTAGAACCTAGTACTGAAAGAAAACAGAAGGTAATGCCAAATTTAAAAAACAATCAGGTCAAGAAACAATACTATTGCTATTTCTCTATATTAAATAAACAATCCTCTTGTCATTTCTATATGGTGAAAATATTACATTAAAGGCAGGAAGTGCTAAACATGATGTATAACTAATGAACTCTCTCTTCTGTTCTCTCTCTCTCTCTCTCATCTCTCTAAATTCTCTCTCTCCTTTTCCTTCTCCCTCTCTCTTCTCGTGGAAATTCGTTTGTTTCCCAAGCTTTCCCGACAAAATTGCTTTCCATTTTCCTTTATGAGTTTCTCCCAGGTTTCATTTTCTGCGACTTTTTATTTCGCCCTAAATCTTTGTCTTATTTATTGTTAAACTTTAGTTTCCTTTTCTTTTCCTTCCCGCGAACCTTTATTTTCTTTCCGTCCACTGGCTTCTTTCATTCCTTTTCGTAAATTGCATTTAATTTTCCCTAAACTGCTGTATTTTCCCTCTTTTAGCTCCATTCATTAATCTTCACTCGTTGCAGCAGTTCCCACATTACAGTTATGGTCATTTGCTTTCGTTTTGCTTGTGGCTTTTCGTTACTGTAATTACTTTCATTTTGTATTCATCAGTAACTTTCATTTCTTTGTTCATCAATTACTAATTTCCTATTCATTTCACAAAAAATAATTTTCCTTCCTTGCATTACCCAAGCCATTGTCCCTTCTTCACCTGAAAAATGTAACGAGATCACCCAATAAATGTCATTAATGAACAGATTGTGCAAGAAGAAAAGTAGTAATTTTCACTCGCCGCAAACAGGTTGATTACAAGCCTACAACTTGTTGCAGTTAGACAGTTGCTTCATACGAATATAATTATCAAACATCTTCCAAAGATTCGTTATCCACTTACGTCGTTGACTTTTTTTGAATTGATGAAATATGTATGGGATAAGTTGCCAACCTCTATTTATGACATGTTCACTGAACTCTCCCTATTATGATGCTTTGCAGTACCTCATAAAAAATTGCTAGTAAGAGAGAGAGAGAGAGAGAGAGAGAGAGAGAGAGAGAGAGAGAGAGAGAGAGAGAGAATGTATGAAGCATCAGTTTGTAAAGAGAGACTTTATGATTGTTTTCTAGACACAGCTGTACGATCAGATTAAGCCACCAATTTTATGGTCAGCAACTTGGAGAAAGAAAAAACATCTTTACTGTGACGGATTTCGCTTCATTTTTGTCTGGTTCGAACTGCAAATACTCCATGATATTAATTCGCGTCGCGTGTGTATTAACTTTTGTTTATTTTTCCATGACCGTTGTGTTTTCATACCCTTAACTTTACACAGTATTTTTTTTTTATTATTATTTCCGGTATATTCCAGATTATAATGGCTGGGACACAAGATCAATCTGCTTCTGGTGATGAATTTCGTTTGACGAATTTGACGATGTTATTCAAATGAAATTTGGTTTTCTACGTAATTAACGAGCTCATTCATGTAAAGTTGTACGTAATTAACAGCAGACTGCAAATGAATAGATTACCTGATTTCTTTTATGTTGTGCATTGAAACTATACGAAAATAAAAGTATGATATTCAGTAAATCGAAGGAAATAATAACTTGTGTTTGTATGAAAACAATAATTCTCTACCCCTTAACTTTTCATTGTTACCAGTTTTTCTTTCATTTGCGGTTTGTTAGTTCCTACAGTGGTCAAGTTAGATTAGGTATGATAATACTAAATGTATTTATGCGTATCCAGAAGGTAGCAAAATAAAATAAAAAGAAAGATCGAAAAATTAAGAGATGAATAATTCCGAGTAGTTACCAAGAGAAGTTCAACCTACCTAAAAATAGAAATAGGTCTAGTTCACTAATAATGTCGGTCGCTATACATTTATCAATAAAAAACGTAAAGATAGGCGATCTTGGACCGAAACACACTTTCCCATCATTAGGTGGGACAGAAGAGAACCAATCGTAAGTCCCGTGAAAGTTTATGCCTAGTCAAAGAATCAATAGAGAATATAAATGACTTACGCAGATTTAGTTTTCGGGGGTTGGAGTGGGGGTTGGCTGCTTGTTGATTTATACCAACTAGTCATCCATTGAACAGCCATGGTTGGTTATGTGGAGCAATACCCACCCGAAACTTCCTAAAGGTATCAGCGCTAAAAGGTCATTAGTTCGCGTCTCCCTAATATCGAAAACTTAACGTGCGACCTGACCCCTGAAATTCAGAAACATCAGAAACAGACAGAATCTTTGCAGCTGAAGAACTGCTAATGATAAAGATAGCAACCACACAATCCATCACAATATGGTTAGTAATGTTATCCATGGGAAAGCAAATCCACAGTGGTATGTCTGTCTGCTTTTGTTATTTGAAATATAACAAGTGGAAAACTTTCGATGACCTGCACGGTCCTCCTTGTCACTCTGATTGACAAGGAGGACCCTACAGGTCATCGAAAGCTTTCTACTTTTTTATATTTTAAATATAAAAAATCAAACAGACAGATCACTGTGGGTTTACTTTCTCATTTTATTGACTCTGTGATTATGAGTTTCCTTTGAATGCTATGATAATGTTGAACGATAAATAAGAAATGTAAAAGTTTCCTGCTTCCAAGATCTCATTTCCATAAAGCAAGAAAGCAAAGATATTGCTTACTAAGCATATCCGGAACGCTTGTGCTTCCTCCGCCCCGGAGGGTGCGTATATTATTTAGACTTTTTCGCTGAAAGTAAGTATATTCATTAGGTGACCAAAAGCGACTGCGTTAAGGAGATGAATATTCTAAGAAAACTGACAGACTATTCATATGTATATGAATGCATAGTGGGAGCACATATATACATACTTGAAATGATAAGGTCAAACACAAGGGAATACATAAATTCATATTTTAGTGAGGAATAACAGAACGACGTGATACAACGAACCCAGGACGGAAAGAATAGACTGGGAAGACGCCATCAACATAGCTAATAAAAAACGAGAGAAGGAAAGAGAAGCAGAACGAAGAGGAAAACGAGAAAACGGCCGAAAACGCATTACTCTTCTGCCCTTCCTCCCCACATTTTTCATTAGCATGATGCAAACAACGAGGCAATTTATCTTCCCCCATGGATATGCGAGCAAGCGCTTGCTGCTGCTGCTGCTGCTTCCACCACAAGCAGTTGAATCATTTGAACTTTTCCCCCAAAATGTAATTTTTAAATTCATACGTACATGACCCTCGGTGGATTGGCTGAATGCTCCTCTTCAGAGCATAAAACGAGGGAATGAATGTATAATTAAACCTGCTTACACCGGAACGTAAATAGATATCTTTTACATATATATGCATGCACTATATATATATATATATATATATATATATATATATATATATATATATATATATATATATATATATATACATACATACACACACATATATATATATCTATATATATATATATATATATATATATATATTATATATATATATATATGATGTGTGTGTGTGGGGTGTGTGTGTGTGTGTGTGTGTGTGGTGTGTGTAGTATATGTGCTGCTACTTCTAAAAGGCAATATATCTTTATCCGGACGTATGACAGTTTTAGATAAAAGTTTTGCAACATTTTCAGATTCCTTAATTTGCTTAGAGTTATAGGATGTCTAAAAATATAGTTTAGATGTTGCATAACATAATTTAAAGGAGGATAATATATGTAGAATGTGAAAAGAGAGAGAGATTATCTATTTCCGTTCTAAGCAAGACATTTTTTCCATAACATGTCAACACCTTGAGATAAGAGATCCTGAAGTCTCCGTGTTGTTTTAGAAACCTGTCATCACGTCTGATAAGGGACTTCTGTTTCGATCGAGTACGTGTCTTTGTTGAGCATACTATGTACATGACTGGTTTCATATGCGTATGTCTTTGCCGAAGTTACATGGTGAGTTCACGATTTTTCTGTAAAGGCATACCCAAAACGTTTTATGCAAGATCCACTGTCCAGCTTCCATACGAAAAGAAATCATTCATTCCAGACTTTGAATTCCTGGTGTTTAGATCTCCCCTCTCTCTTTCTTGATATTATCATAACTTAACGATTTTTTACTTACTGAATGGTCACTCGTAAATTTTAGATTTTATATTTCTTACAGTTATTTAGTGTTATTTAGTGCTTTTTGTGGAATCTGAACAAACATTGTACAAGTATGTAACGGCGCCTTTTCTTTTGTGAAATATGGTGAATTGTGTGGTAAAATTTTTGGAGTTAGCTGGAGCAGAAAGAAAAACTGGTACCAAGGTAATGTGTTATATTTTTTATTAGTTGCCAACTAATAGTTACAGTGGTTTCATGAAACAAGTTTAAATTTATACACATTGCAAAGTTTTGTGTTTTGTGTTTGTTTCATTTGAAGTGATTTTTTGTGCATTTATCCATTTTCTTATTTGAAGTAATTTTTGTGCATTTATACATTTTTCTTATTGAAGTGATCTTTTGTGCATTTATCCAATTTTCTTATTGAAGTGTATGTTTTTATTTTATATTACGTGTGATTAGTGCTTTTGCAATTTTGGTATTTTCCTTTATTTTTTTTCTGTGACGTGTTTTCAATTTGCATTCACAATTTAATTTACTTAGTTGTTTTCATTATTTAATCGTTTGCACATTTAATTGAATTTGAACACTTGTGAATTAATTTGCATTTACTTGGAATTCTTTTCCAGTTATATTGTTGTTGTGAATTAATTTCCAAATATTAATTATTACCTAACACCTCTGACTTTCGATTGAATTATTTTCTTGAATTTGTGATAAATTTAATTTTGATTTAATTTTACTTACTTGATTCAAGAATTAATTAAACTTTGCTTTGTTTTCAAGTAACAGTAATTTTCCTGGGTACTGTGAATTTCATTATAAATTTTGAGTATTGATAATAAATTTTTGTATCTAAAATTTTTATAAGTGTTTTCTTCACCAGTATGAGTAAGTAATTATATGATTATCCTTAGGTAGAAACATAGAGTGGTAATTGAGCTGTTTTCCTTCAATTTACTTGAAGTGAGTTAGAACCAGGGAAGTACTTTGACTTCTGAAATCAGGGAAATACTTAGACTTTTAAAGTTGTTGATGGAATGATGCCCTTTAATTAATTTAATTACACATAAGATTACCTCTCACCTGTTTTAATGAACTTAGTCTGATTTTCTAAAATACTAGTAAGTTGTTTCAAGGGATCACTGTTGGCTTTAGAATATTCAGTCGTTTAGTACCTGTGATGAAGGTTCAGGTGGCTGGCTGTTATGAGGTAACAATTAATGAATGGTAAGTATAGTAACCAGATAGGTGGCACTTTATCACAATATATATATATATATATATATATATATATATATATATATATATATATATATATATATGTGTGTGTGTGTGTGTGTGTGTGTGTGTGTGTGTGTGTGTGTATTACAAATTAGCTCTACCTCGGAATTGATAAATCATATATGTAAACCAACGGGGAATTTTTTAGTTGATAATAATTTCGTCCCACGAGAGGACGAAATTATTACCGCAACTAAAAAATTCCACCTAAGGTTTAAGATGGTAAGGTATACGAAAATGTATTAATCCGAGGTAGAGCGAATTGGATATTAAAGGAGATTTGTAGCTCGATGTACGTACATGAATCCATGATGTGATAAAAATTCACACTATATATATATTGATATATATATATATCTATATATCTATATATATATATATATATATATATATATATATATATTATGTGCGTACAATATAAGCCGCTGGTTATATATCCGTCATATTCTTCCAACTTGCTTCCTTCAAGAGACTCAACGAATATCTTCTTTGCTTGATGCAAGCCTCCCCCCTTTAAGTTTTCCTCCCCTTTGTTCAAATAAGACATTTTTGCAATATACATATTCTCCTTCATCATTTGGTCCATTAGAGTAAATGGTTATTAACATTCATGACTTAATCTGGAGATGAAATGAATGACTGGGAAATAATGCTGCGTGTAATGGATTAAAAGATCAGGGAATCTTGGGAAAGAAACGACATTACCCAGAGGAGAGACTAGACTGAGACCAACACTGCAAATGGCGGTATCTAAAGAATTTACATATAAACAAGAAAGGAGTTTCCCGGACTCGCAGGGGAAAAAGAAGACAAACAAGTGAGAGAAAATTTATCTAAATTAGGGAAAGATTGTGTGGAACGAAATGAGGAAAACATTTGGTTTGAAATAAAATGAAAATGGTTTATAAGTTTAACAGACACACACACACACACACCCAAACAGTTAAGTAGATGAATACCAAAAACTTCATGCTACAATAAGCATTATAATGCAGAATCTGGTAATAAATAAGACGAGGATTTATTTGGACGAAATAAATGCACAAAATAAAAGCCTGAGAAACTTCTAATTAAAAATTGAAGCTATTAGTTACCTGCTTTTAAGCTTTCAAGGGGTAGCTCCGAGAGAAAAATTGTTTCAAAAATGCTCTATTTTCTTATTTCGGCTTTGCTGTGGAGTCAAAAATGGCATCATTAGCAAAAACAGTTTTCTGCTGATCACGAGATTTTTACGAATTAGCAGACTTCATGAAAAACAGTTACTATTTCTTCCATCTGCTCTTCAAACCACTATTGACAGAGGAAAAAAAGGCAATTTTAAGATCGAATATCCTCTTTCTCTCTCTCTCCTCTCTCTCTCTCTTCTCTCTTCTCTCTCTCTTGTTTAAAAAAGACGCTGCCACGAGGCAAGGAAAGGAACAAAGGGATGTTCATTTGAGATCAAGGAGTTCAAATTGGAAAATGTGGAATAGTTTACTTGACTCGGAGGAAAAGAACTGGCAATACGACTGTATCTCAAGACGTACCTGGATGCCTTATGTAAGTGGACCTTTGTAGAATATGGCGTCGGCTTTGTCCGAGGTCGGGGGCACCAGGTAGCCTCTTTGTAGGCTGGCTTGGACATCTGTCCTAGGTCACGGACTGGAGTGGACTGAGGCCATCGTCGGGCACGAAGCTTGGGTGTTGGGGGCAGCTTCTCCCTCCCCCAAACCCTGTTGGCAGGCCATCCTGGCAACAGAGCATATCTCCAGCGAGAGGTTCACAGGATAAAAGATCTTAATAGTAAGCCAATAAGAAGTACCTAGCTAGTTACACACTTTCTTTTCGGGATACGTCCCTAAGGCTTACAGGAGTCTTTATTCCCCCCCAGCTACTACGGAAATTCCGATCTCTGGTCTGCCTTGTGTTTCCCTCCTAAAGTCAGCTGATTGAATAATAAAAATAAATGCTGGGTAGACGAGGGGATCAAAAAACGTAATAATAATATATATATATATAATATATATATATATATGTGTGTGTGTGTGTGTGTGTGTGTGTGTGTGTGTGTGGTAATTCAATTGTAGATTCCACATAGGAAATGAAAATTATTTATCTTAGAAAATGCCCACAGTTTCTTCCTCCAATGGACCTCTTCTTGGAGCGTTTTTTAAGGAAATGCAATTGATTATATATATATATATATATATATATATATATATAGATATATATATATATATATTATTGTATTATATATGTATATATATATATCATATATATGATATATATAGTTATAGTTAAATATATTATATATATATATATATATATATATATATATGTATATATATATATGAATAACTTGATCACGAAGTATATAAAACGTGATGCTATGTATAAATAAAGAGTTTTGCCACGAAGGAAAAAAAATGAAAAAAAATGAAAAACAAAACGAGTTGGCCGAGTACTTTCGGTCCTATTCGGACCCTTTACTGAGGCATACTGGTTTTACAAAGAACACCATAGTCCAAAAGAAGGCTTAATATACAAACTGACACTACCAAATTAGCCATAAGGGCGATTTTCACTCTACAGAGGAGGAGGAGGAGTCATAGGCTAGCCACACCTTGAAGGATACCCGCGGTAAACAAGTGATTCTTCCAGAAAAACAGTACATTTTGAAAACAACACGGGAGCATATACAATTTAATATCATGAATTTTTACACAAACTTTCCCAACAAAAAATTATTATTAATGAAAAGACGAAAGAAAATATAAATATATATATATATCGAGCAAGAGAAAGAGGGAGAGAAACTATCGAACCAGAGAGAGAGAGAGAGAGAGAGAGAGAGGGGAGAGAGCGAACACGAGAGAGAGAGAGAAAGAGGAGAGAGAGAGAGAGAGACGAGAGACGAGAGAGAGAGAGAGAGAGAGAGAAAGACAGAGAGAGAGAGATAGAGAGAGAGAGAGAGAGAGAGAGAATTAATAACTATATACATGTGGGACTAATTTATTAGTTGTTCATTTATTTTTGAGGTCCTTCATAAACATCTTACAAATATATGGGTCCAAATGGTACATTCCCAGACTAAGATTTAGGTTGTTTTTATTAGTGATTTGTATAATTGCCGATTCCAGTAAATTTCTTGAAACATAATCATTAGATCTAGCAATTACCGAGGCATCACCCCAATTAATACAATGAGATTTTTCACTCAGATGGATAAACAGTGCATTTGAAGTCTGGGCTGTTCTAACTGAATACATATGCTGCTTAACCCGAACACATAAATTCTTACTAGTCTGACCAACGTAAAACGATGGCATCCTTACAAGGAATTTTGTAAATGATGTTGTTATTTGTTACGGGACTATTCTTAATTAGCATATCCTTAATGGTATGTTATAAGAGAACACTACATTAACATTAAATGATTTAAATATTGATTTTATGGTTTCAAATCCACGAAAATAAGGTAAGCTAAGTACATTTTTCTTAGGGATTTCTTTTTCATTAATAGCAACATTATAAAACTTTTTATGAGCTTTTTGATAACATAAATCAATTAAATGAGGTGGGTAGCAGAGATCGTTTCCTATCTTTTTTATGTATTCTATTTCTTGGTCCAGGTATTGTGGACTCGTGATACGCAAAGCGCGTAGGAACATAGAAGAAAAAATTGAAATTTTAATATTAAGATGGGTGGCCAGAATAAAAATGTACATATGTTTTAAATTATTTGTGGGTTTTCTATAAATATGACTAATTTGCATTGGAAAGATTCTCTATGTATTAATACATCTAGGAAAGGGATGACATTGTTATTTTCAATTTCAACAGTGAATTTTATGGATGGCACTAAATTATTCAATTTAGACAGTAAATCATTTACATCGATACCACTAGGTAAAGACTACTAAGATATCATCGACATAATTCCGGTACCAATTTTAAGGGGATAAGTGTGATATTCGGGAGGTGTTGTCTCTCAAAAAAATTCCATATATAAGTTTGAAAGGAGAGGTGATAAAGGGTACCCATGGCCATACCAAATATTTGTTGGTAATATTCTCCATTAAAAATAAATCGCAGTCACAAATACATAACTTAATTAAGGAAATTATGTGACTAACGGACATAGGCAATTCATGCAGTACAAGCTCATTACTTAAATATTCTAGCACAGAGTCAATAGGGACTTTTGTAAACAAAAACATACATCAACAAACTGACAAAAATATCGCTAGGGTTTAGTACAATGTTATTTAATTTCTCTACAAGATCAAGAGAATTCCGGATGTGTGAATTAGATACAGTTCCTAGTAGCGGGGATAACAGTTTAGTAAGATATTTAGATAGTTTATAAGCAATTGACCCTACAGTACTAAATAATTGGGCGCATAGGTTGTTTTCCTTATGAGTTTTTGACTAGGCCATATAAATAAGGTAATGAGGGACACTTTACAGTTAACTGACACAAAAGTTCTTTTTTTTATCTTTCAGAATTTGTTTGATATTGATATTAAAGTTTTTTATTACTTGGTCCAACGGATTTTTTGCAAGTTTTTTGTAAGTTATCATCCTCAAGTAAAGTATGCATGCGTGATATGTAGTCATGTTTTGTCAAAGAACCACCTTAAAACTATTGGATTTATCAGCCTTGGTAATGTGTAAGCTATTATCATTCTTCAATTCTTTTAAACTTTTCCTTGTAGCGAGCGGGGAAGTTATCTTCATGGTAGGCATGCGTAGCACTATATGTCATGCCTTTGATAATGTCTAAATGATTTTGTGGTATATCACAGTATTTTTCAAACTTATATAAAGATGTCGCTATTGATAAAGCTGAGGGTTTGTTACAAATGAAGAAAGACAGCCCAAAGCCTAATGCGCGCACTGCATTATCACTTGATTTGTTTGCTCGATAAATTCACCACACAATCACTTCTAGCATTTTTGGTCCAATCACTGGCGTTGATAAGGTTGTTTAATTTTCTTTCCAGTTTTCTAATCAAAGTGTCTGTAGTTCATACGAAGTTTTCCATAAATTTCTTGCCTTAATGCGTGTTTCCAATCAGCGGGAATCGAATAGTTGAAGTTACGTCGGGCTTTTTCCAGTTCTTTAAATTTCTCCTTTTCCTCCATTTTCGCGGCAGCAATGTGACGTTTTAATATGAGTGATGAAAACTCATTAAAAGGATGTTGATCGTATCTTCTTATGCGGTATGGTAGCAATGATTTGGGTAACACTTGTTCCGCCAGGCATTTTTTCAGGAATTTCAGGTGAATTCTGGTAGAGTGCGCTGCTTGTAAAGACTTGGAGAAAGAGGTGACGAAACAGCTCAACAGTGGGAACAGGAAAGCAAAAGTAAACGTGGCCCTCATGATGAATAACTTGATCACGAAGTATATAAAACGTGATGCTATGTATAAATAAAGGTTTTTTTGCCACGAAGGAAAAAAATGAAAAAACGAGTTGGCCGAGTACTTTCGGTCCTATTCGGACCCTTTACTGAGGCATACTGGTTTTACAAAGAACACCATAGTCAAAAGAAGGCTTAATATACAAACTGACACTACCAAATTAGCCATAAGGGCGATTTTCACTCTACAGAGAGGAGGAGGAGTCATAGGCTAGCCACACCTTGAAGGATACCCGCGGTAAACAAGTGATTCTTCCAGAAAAACAGTACATTTTGAAAACAACACGGAGCATATACAATTTAATATCATGAATTTTTACACAAACTTTCCCAACCCAACAAAAAATTATTATTAATGAAAAGACGAAAGAAAATATAAATATATATATATATCGAGCAAGAGAAAGAGGGAGAGAAACTATCGAACCAGAGAGAGAGAGAGAGAGAGAGAGAGAGAGAGAGAGAAGAGAGAGAGAGAGAGAGAAAGAGAGAGAAAGACGAGAGAGAGAGAGAGAGAGAGAGAGAGAGAGAGAGAGAGAGAGAGAGAGAGAGAGAGAGAGAGAGAGAGAGAGAGAGAGAGAATTAATAACTATATACATGTGGGACTAATTTATTAGTTGTTCATTTATTTTGAGGTCCTTCATAAACATCTTACAAATATATGGGTCCAAATGGTCATTCCCAGACTAAGATTTAGGTTGTTTTTATTAGTGATTTGTATAATTGCCGATTCCAGTAAATTTCTTGAAACATAATCATTAGATCTAGCAATTACCGAGGCATCACCCCAATTAATACAATGAGATTTTTCACTCAGATGGATAAACAGTGCATTTGAAGTCTGGGCTGTTCTAACTGAATACATATGCTGCTTAACCCGAACACATAAATTCTTACTAGTCTGACCAACGTAAAAACGATGGGCAATCCTTACAAGGAATTTTGTAAATGATGTTTGTTTATTTGTTGTTACGGGACTATTCTTAATTAGCATATCTTTAATGGTATTGTTATAAGAGAACACTACATTAACATTAAATGATTTAAATATTGATTTTTATGTTTCAAATCCCCACGAAAATAAGGTAAGCTAAGTACATTTTTAGGGATTTCTTTTCATTAATAGCACATTATAAAACTTTTTATGAGCTTTTTGATAACATAAATCAATTAAATAGAGGGGGTGGGTAGCAGAGATCGTTTCCTATCTTTTTTATGTATTCTATTTCTTGGTCCAGGTATTGTGGACTCGTGATACGCAAAGCGCGTAGGAACATAGAAGAAAAAATTGAAATTTTAATATATTTTAGATGGTGGCCAGAATAAAAATGTACATATGTTAAATTATTTTGTGGGTTTTTTTCTATAAATACTGAATTTGCATTGGAAAGATTTCTTCTATGTATATACATCTAGGAAGGGATGACATTGTTATTTTCAATTTCTCAACAGTGACACAAAAGATAAAAAAAGAACTTTTGTGTCAGTTAACTGTAAAGTGTCCCTCATTACCTTATTATATGGCCTAGTCAAAACTCATAAGGAAAACAAACCTATGCGCCCAATTATTAGTACTGTAGGGTCAATTGCTTATAAACTATCTAAATATCTTACTAAACTGTTATCCCCGCTACTAGGAACTGTATCTAATTCACACATCCGGAATTCTCTTGATCTTGTAGAGAAATTAAATAACATTGTACTAAACCCTAGCGATATTTTTGTCAGTTTTTGATGTATGTTCTTTGTTTACAAAAGTCCCTATTGACTCTGTGCTAGAATATTTAAGTAATGAGCTTTGTACTGCATGAATTGCCTATGTCCGTTAGTCACATAATTTCCTTAATTAAGTTATGTATTTGTGATTGCAGATTTATTTTAATGGAGAATATTACCAACAAATATTTGGTATGGCCATGGGTAACCCTTTATCACCTCTCCTTTCAAACTTATATATGGAATTTTTTGAGAGACAACACCTCCCGAATATCACACTTATCCCCTTAAAATGGTACCGATATGTCGATGATATCTTAGTAGTCTTACCTAGTGGTATCGATGTAAATGATTTACTGTCTAAATGAATAATTTAGTGCCATCCATAAAATTCACTGTTGAAATTGAAAATAACAATGTCATTCCTTTCCTAGATGTATTAATACATAGAGAATCTTTCCAATGCAAATTCAGTATTTATAGAAAACCCACAAATAATTTAACAATATGTACATTTTTATTCTGGCCACCATCTTAATATTAAAATTTCAATTTTTTTCTTCTATGTTCCCTACGCGCTTTGCGTATCACGAGTCACAATACCTGGACCAAGAAATAGAATACATAAAAAGATAGGAAACGATCTCTGCTACCCACCTCATTTAATTGATTTATGTTATCAAAAAGCTTATAAAAAGTTTTATAATGTTGCTATTAATGAAAAAGAAATCCCTAAAAATGTACTTAGCTTACCTTATTTTCGTGATTTGAAACCATAAAATCAATATTAAATCATTTAATGTTAATGTAGTGTTCTCTTATAACAATACCATTAAAGATATGCTAATTAAGAATAGTCCCGTAACAAATAACAACATCATTTACAAAATTCCTTGTAAGGATTGCCCATCGTTTTACGTTGGTCAGACTAGTAAGAATTTAGTGTTCGGGTTAAGCAGCATATGTATTCAGTTAGAACAGCCCAGACTTCAAATGTACTGTTTATCCATCTGAGTGAAAAATCTCATTGTATTAATTGGGGTGATGCCTCGGTAATTGCTAGATCTAATGATTATGTTTCAAGAAATTTACTGGAATCGGCAATTATACAAATCACTAATAAAAAACAACCTAAATCTTAGTCTGGGAATGTACCATTTGGACCCATATATTTGTAAGATGTTTATGAAGGACCTCAAAATAAATGAAGAAAAACTAAAAATAAATTGAGTCCAACATTGTATATAGTTATTAATTCTCTCTCTCTCTCTCTTCTCTCTCTCTCTGTCTTTCTCTCTCTCTCTCTCTCTCTCTCTCTCTCGGGCTGTCTTTCTCTCTCTCTCTTTCTCTCTTCTCTCTTCTTTTCTCTCTCTTCTGTCTCTCATCTGTCTCTCTCTCTCTCTCTCTCTCTCTCTCTGGTTCGTAGTTTCTCTCTCTATCTCTCTCTCTCTCTCATCTCTCTGGTTCTTTCTCTCTCTCTCTTTTCTCTCTTCTCTCTCTTTCTCTCTCTCTCTCGTCTCTCTTGTCTCTTCTCTCTCTCTCATCTCTCCTCTCCTCTGGTTTTCGATAGTTTTCACTTCGCCCTCTTTCTCTTGCTCGATATATATATATATTTATATTTTCTTTCGTCTTTTCATTAATAATAATTTTTTGTTGGGAAAGTTGTTTGTGTAAAAAATTCATGATATTAAATTGTATATGCTCCCGTGTTGTTTTCAAAATGTACTGTTTTTCTGGAAGAATCACTTGTTTACCGCGGGTATCCTTCAAGGTGTGGCTAGCCTATGACTCCTCCTCCTCTCTGTAGAGTGAAAATCGCCCTTATGGCTAATTATGTAGTGTCAGTTTTGTATATTAAGCCTTCTTTTGACTATGGTGTTCTTGTAAAACCAGTATGCCTAGTAAAGGGTCCGAATAGGACCGAAAGTACTCGGCCAACTCGTTTTTTTTTTTTTCATTTTTGTTTTTTTCCTTCGTGGCAAAAAAACCTTTATTTATATATATATATATATATATATATATATATATATATATATATATATATATATATATATATATATATATATATGTGTGTGTGTGTGTGTGTGTGTGTATGATAAACGCGCACATTTGTGTATGCATGTATGTGTTTATGTATAGAATGTTTGTTCTTTGTGTGTCTGCATGTGTACAGAATTTACTTTTTATGTTCTCTTTCTCCCAGCAACTCTCCACATTATCCTCGCAAACGGAAAGTCGTCCAATTTCAGAGTCGAGTCGTTAAAACGAAAAAGTTGCTCGCACAACAACGAATTATTAAGCTTTTGTTAATTACGAGAAATATTGCTTCCCGCATTTGGCTTAATGGATATTCCTCTTTGCTCACTGCGAATGTAGTCTTTGCCTCTTCTCCCGATGCTCCACTAAATACCTTTCAAAATTTACCACGGTAAATATATTGAATTTCCATGTAAATGCATTGTCTTCCCCTCGTGGAGATATACTCATTCAGTAAATAGTATATTTAGCGTTTATTACCCAAACCCTTCTGACGAAGGCAAGAGAAGGACTTGGGTAAGGCAAGAAGGGAAGCGACCGTGGGTGAAGTGAGCGTCGAAATGAAAGTGAATTCGGAGAAATGACAGAGAAGGGAAATGATTATAACTAAGGATGATTGATTTGTAGTTATGAGTTATTATCAGAAGGGGGATAATTTGTTTACAGAAGAAATCACTTTACCTATGATAGATTTTTTTTTTTTTTTTTATTTTGATCTTTCGTCATTTTGTTTATATTTAATTTTGATTTTTTATTTTTCGTTAATCTAATTGTTTATTATTTTTCTATATTTTAATATAATTTTTACTTTTATATTTATTTTCATTTTTATTTTTTATCATTAATTTTTTTTTTTTTAATTTTCACTTTTATTCATTAATTTGATTAACAATATTTTTGTCTATTTTTATCTAAGAAAAAAAAAAGCTGCTGTTGAGAATAATAAACAAAATTGTGGTCAGGAACTACACTTGAATTACAAGGGAAATAAAAAGTCACTGGCGATGACTCAGAAAAAACTCTTAAGGAAAATGGAAATTGTTTGCCTCTTGAGAGCTGTGGAGAGAGAGAGGGAGAGAGAGAGAGAGAGAGAGAGAGAGAGAGAGAGGTCATCATATGTCACTTCTATTTATTCATTCATTCATTCTTTTTATCTAAAACAATATTATGTTTTTAACTGTTGTTGAAAGACACACACACACACACACACACACACACACACACGCACGCAAATTCAGAGAGAGAGAGAGAGAGAGAGAGAGAGAGAGAGAGAGAGAGACGTATTCAATGATCTTCATATGTCACTTCTATTTATTCATTCATTCACTCTTTTTTATGTCTAAAAGAGTACTGTGTTTTTAACTGTTATTGAAGGACAGAGAGAACTTATTGCTGCTGATCCGTTCCTTGATACTTTTGACATCCATAACAGCATTGCAGCCTTTTACTTGCTGGAAATAGATTCTCTGTCTTTCCCTTTTATTTTGATCATCAGAGATATTATTATTTCATTGTTTATTTTCACGGAAAATCACGAACTTTCACCTTCTATGCAAACCTCCTCCTCACAGTCTTTGTCATTTGATGCTAATTAGCGAGACGTTCTTTATCGATGGCTTTTTCTAATAAAACGATTTACAACGTCTAGGCGAAATTTGATGCTGTTCGTTTTGTTTATCAATTGGGAAAACAGGTTTGTATTTCCTGGAGTGTGTTGTGAATTATTTCTATATTTTTCCTTTTTTCGTCCCAAAAACGTTTAATGCGGATTTGTCCTGTTTTGTAAGTTATTAGATATTCATTAGACTTTTTCTTTAGACCGAACCAGAGTTTTCTACTGATGCCATCCTATAAGAACAACTGTCTATAGTTGTGAGTACTTTTCTATTGATGTCATTAAACTTTATGTGGACAAAGTAAAACTATGAAATATAGGTAACTTTTCTTCCACTTTCATTGAATAATTAAAGACCCTAGATGAACAAATTTGCCAGAATGGAGGTAAAAAAAAAGCAGATAACAGCATTAAAACTTTAGTAGATATGAGAATTCAAAGTGAACAGAAAGTACACTAAAAGCAAAAAAATACCAGTAGTCACTTTAAAGGTAAATAATCGTTCATGAAATTTTTATATATGTAAATACAGAGATGGTCTGACTTACTCCCATTTTTACATTAATCCAGTCTCCCCTTTTTCTCTTACCCCAGGAAAATCTGGGGAACAAATTCGTAAGCTCTTAAGAACAGGTTGCTGGCTACACTATCTTGATAGCAATGTCGTGATAGCTAAAGTAGTGAATGTATGAAAGTGAGAACGTTGGTTTTCTGTAAATGGTAAATTTGTATTCTGTCGTGTCTCTGATTATTAAAACATTAAGAAAAGGAATTTTGTTTTGTTGTCTGTTTCCCATTCAACTTTAAATTTGATGCTGGGCATTAATGCGTTTAATTTTGAGAGGAATTCATTAAAATTGCCCCACCTATTATCCCAAAATGTTAGAATATCATCCACATATCTCATCCACAGCATTGGTTTTGGGGTTTATTGCATTTATTACTGTAGTTTTTCAAAGTATTCCATGTACAGATTGGCTAAAACAGGACTTAAAGGACTACCCATACTACACCCGAATTTTGGACGTGCTGTAGAATGATTCCTCGAATGAAAATTACGTTATTAGATGCACATAATTCAACTAACTTTTATTTATTTTGTCAAGCGCCAATGGGTAAATGATCTGAATAGGTGGATAATTTTACCCTTAAAACTGAAGAACGTCCTGTACTGGTACTTTTGTGAATAGGGAGTCTACGTCAAGGCTTAAAAAGTTTTATGTTGTGAAGTGGTATATGTGCTTCTCTGAATTTGTGACAATAATCTTCCGAATTTTTAATATGACTGGGAGAAAAGGTGCCTAAAAAAGGGGAAAGAGGCCAGCTAACCATTTAGAAATTTTGTAATTGAAAGCTGTGGCACATGTGCCGGAGCTTTCAATGAATTCCTCTCAAAATTAAACGCATTAATGCCCAGCATAAAATTTAAAGTTGAATGGGAAACAGACAACAAAATTCCTTTTCTTGATGTTTTAATAATCAGAGACACGACAGAATACAAATCTACCATATACAGAAAACCAACGTTCTCACTTTCATACATTCACTAACTTTAGCTATCACGACATTGCTATCAAGATAGGTTGTAGCCAGCAACCTCTTCTTTCGCTTTCAGATATATTTATTAGAGCTGAATAGACCCATACACATTATCGTGGTCAAATGGGCTAAGCGGGTTCGTTGCCCGCTACCGGACATCATAATTTCTTCATATCTAGCACTTGGGTTTCAAGGCTTTGTAGTGACAAGCGTATCCTGAAAAGCACGAAGAATTCGAGAAATAAAGAGGGACCACAGAGAGAGAGAGAGAGAGAGAGAGAGAGAGAGAGAGAGATCCCACTTGAGCCTCGCCCAAGATTCTTCAAGGTATCCCTCTGTTGACATTTGTAGGAGGTGCCCAAAGCCTTCCATTTCATCATCTTGTCTTAGCCTAAATTAGAGTCCTCGAGAAGAGGTCGAGTGCCACATGAAGGAATGAGCAAATACCGACTAGTGATTGTCCTTAAGAATCTGAGAGAGTCAATGTTGTCTTAATTGTAAACTGTTTCGAAATAGAACTAATAGGGATCTTTCTGGTGAATTTCAGGGTTTTTTTTCATATTCCCTAGTGCTGTGTGTAGGTTATGAATATTTTTATTTTGAATACTGTTTTACTGCTGCGAGTGATATAATGATTAATAGTAATTACGCTAATATAGTTGAAATGAAAAAAATTTCTCCGGCTACATATCAGAGGTAACTCAACAATTCAATCATATTTTGGAGTTATCCGAAGCGCCCGGATTAATTGACTGGAAGGACTACTTTCATCCTTCAACCGCCAGGCTTTGGAATTCTCTCCCAGCTCCTGCTTATGTCCTGGGTGTTAAGTCTAATAGTTGTTTCGGGATTTAGGCATAACGGCTTTTTTTCGACTCTACTTTTATAAATAATTTATTGATTGTTTTTTTTAGGGCTTGAATAGCATGCTTTGATTGATCTCTATTTGCCAAATGCATTCACACTGAATAGTATACTTTATTTTCAAATACTTCAGTACAATACCGTGTTTGCCTATTTTTGTGTTTGTTATACAGGCTACATTACACAAACGTTATAGAGATCAAGAAGAGAGAGAGAGAGATAAGAGATAGAGAGCGAGAGAGAGAGAGAGAGAGAGAGAGAGAGAGTAATGTAATAAACCACGCGCATGATATTGAGGGCCAAAATGTACTCGAGCGAGCACAAGCGGGAATATCTGGTTCCAAAATGTGAACTGATATTAGTATTGGGTAATAATGAGTCTCTCTCGCCTTATTTAATGATCTCGTTTAATCATCACATTTGCGATCTCATCTGCAGGTTCCATTATCGGATAGCATTTCCCGATTGTTTATTTCTAGAACTCGTACCTGACAGTTAAAAAAAAAAAAAAAAGGAAAAATGTTGTTAAAGTAATTAAAATGAAACTGATAAATCTGAATATGTATGAATATTTATCAAATTAAAATTAACGATAATAATTAGATTTCAGATGTAAGGCAGTAATGCGTATAACAATAAGTTAAATTAGAACTGAAGAAGTTTCCAGCTTTATATAATTGCAAAAAATTTACTTTCTTCCCAGGAAAATACAGGAGAGATTTCGTAGTCACTTGTACAAGGTATATAAAAACCTCCAATGAATATACTCAAATATATAAACATCTCTCTAGGAAGTCGAGTACTAACTCAAGCTTTCTCATATACCCAAAGAGCGTCATGTTTACCTCATTCCTGAGACTAGGTTTTGTTTCTCAGAATTCTACGACACAATGAACTGAGGCTATTGTATTCTTTTGTCGACAAACTTGAGAGAGAGCTTAACATAGCTACTGTGCTTTGTTGGAATTCTGTTCTGTGAAACGATACACTAGTAGTAGGTTTTAGGACTTGTAAATCATGTTAATAGTATTAATAATGATGAATTTTTAAAAATGGAAAACAAAAAGGTTAAACAATACCATTTTTCTTTTCAGTAATTCGTCTGCTTTGTTTGTTACTAAAGCATTCATAGCAAAAAGCCTCGGAGATTATTTGCTTATGCAACAAAATTAGCTATTATTGACAATGCCATGAGTTCTTACAGGTATATTTTATATATTTAGTGTTTAGTGATAAAGATATAATTTTTTGTCAGTTTATTTCATTAATGAAGACGATGGAACTTTCGTGAAAATGACCAACTGACGAAGACTTAACAGACGAATTTATTGCATGGAACCGGACAAGAAAAAATAAAGGTTTTGCAACGAGGTGAAATCGTTACAGACAGAAATATACCTTTTTTTCCTGTGTAATATCGCCACTTTAGTGCATTTTAGCTTTACTCTATCTTAGCTTCTTCAACTTTACTTGTAAATCATTTTGCATCAAAGGCGTTGCAGTTGCGTGAGGTCGAAAAGTTTCCACTCGTCATTTAATATATAATTCTTAACTAATTTCCTTAGCATCCGCCAATTAGCCTTAATAGTTAATGGGGCATTATTTATTTCCTATTAATAACGCACATTAAAAGAAAAATATGACTCTGGAAATGAAAGGTCATTCCCACTTAATTACCAAATTGCCAGATAATGTTCATTATTGTAATATGTAGAGCTTTTAAATTATCTTTTTTTCTGATTCGTGTATGTACTTTTAATTAAATGATTTTATAAATATTATTTCCAATTCAGACCAACAGGATTTAATTTCCTATGTTGCTATTCTAGTGATTCAGTGTTTACATTTAGTTTCATTTCCCCTTTCGACTGATGTCTGCTTCTTCCTTTACAACACCACTTGACAAACGCTCACAAAGTGTCTGATTTTTAGTGAAATACCTTTTAAGACTAATATTCTGAATAATAGTTTTTGATCAGTCAACTGCCAAAAAATAGTCTATGCGTCTATCGTTTTAAATCGTTTTCTAAGATTACATTGTGTTTTCTTTCAGTCTCGCTTCAGTTTCTGAAATTCGTCTGGCTGTTAGTGTTACCAAACAATCTGAACATAACCCTTTGATATTTCGCTGTTTCAAGTAAAATATATTATACCAGGAGCTTAATTGCCACAAATAATTTTTTTTTAATTTGGTCTTTATAACTTCGTACAATTTAAAAAATGGACATTTATAAATGTAAAAACTAATAAAGTTTCGACATTAGCCTTTTAAGTAAAATCCTGACCAAGAGCAGTTGCTAGTTAATGTCAGTATTTTTATTTGTTTTAACAGTTTTTCTGAATCATAATGAGTTATCATTAAGAATCATAAATATAAGATCTTATTTTTATTAATTTATTATATTTCGTTGATAAAATTTCTCACATCTTTCGTAAAATCAAAGACTAAATCTACGGTTTGCACAAAATAGTTGCCAGTTACTCTATATATTTGTCTATTATTTGTATTAGTTACTTTTAGTGTCAACAGAGGTCCATAGTGGCGTCGCCCCTAATTGACAACTGTATGATAGCAAGCCTAGAATTAGATACAAAGATGATATGAAACGATAAATAGATTAAATACGCTATCTTATATAACATACCATAATGCTTTATTTATCTTAATTTGTTAAGTAATACCGCTGAAAAAGGAACATTCAGTAGGTACTGTCGGCCAAAAACTCGTGGCAGAGTTTCATAATTTTTCGTTCACCTGCCCTGACGCACGATTCATGCCTTATTTATCTATTTTTCTTTTCAAAGATGGATGAAATCATGTGTAA
Source organism: Macrobrachium nipponense (assembly GCF_015104395.2). Classification (NCBI taxonomy): domain Eukaryota; kingdom Metazoa; phylum Arthropoda; class Malacostraca; order Decapoda; family Palaemonidae; genus Macrobrachium; species Macrobrachium nipponense. Next base: position 45,732,102 of record NC_061105.1, on the reverse strand, counting down.
TGACATTAAAAACAGCTCACTGATATCTTTAGAACATTATGTTATGTTATTGTGTAAAACTATTTTCCTATATAGCAAAATTGACGTGAACGAAACGAAGTGATAAAAAACGTCATATCACAACCATAGATATGCATTACCAAATAGATAGGAGACACCTATCACTAGTAGTATCGCATAAACATAGTCCTTAAATTATCATTTCAATATTAAGTTGAAGGTAGTTGAACTATTCCATTTGTTAAATTTTACAGAAAACATTGGAATCTCACAAAATGCTATCAAATTTAAAAACAAAAAGAAAAAAAAAAAACGATATCTTAACAATGTGAACTAGGCGACCTCACTCTATTGCTTTTGATGTTATGTGCACGGGTATCTAATGTCAATGTGTCATTTATCGGTCTAAGAAACATCCTTCGATGAGCGAGAGAATTATTGCACTGCATTCGGTGCAAGTTTCTGTTGGAGAGATATCAAGAAAGCTTAATAAACCGGAGGAGAATCATACATAGATGAATAAAATTGTTTAAAGGACGGCAAAGTTTAGAACATGGGCCTAGAGGTGGAATACCTCGAGCACCACCACATGAGAGCAAGACAATACAGTAGTGAAAATGTTGCTGAGCAACATTCATTTGTGAACTTTGAATTCTAGTGCCTCGTCACGACATTGCTGAACCAGGGATCATAACTAGCTTTACGCTTCATGACTGGTGTCTGATGAATACTTTAGATGGAGATGAAGAGATTTTTAAATCTACAACTTGAAGTCTGATAGTTGTCTAATGAATAAGCAAAACTTATCTTTGATGGATGAGAGTTCAGTTTAGGCTTACTTTTTTTCTTTTTTTTTATCGGTGGCCAGTGATTACCACGGATAGGGAGGGACACGGTTTCAATGATGCATGCATTTTTTTTGTTTTTTTCTTCAAAACCTAAAGAATACATTTTATTGGGAGATACTTTACTAACATCGGCCTAATCCTTCCATCACTCCTATAAGCCACCCCTCCGCTCCGCTCTCTTCATACATCTCAGCGACTAGATCCGACTTCTCACTACGAACTCCACCTCGTGAAAGCATCACTAATGATAACGGTTATTTTAAAAATTCCCCGCACCGACAACGGACGCCTTAAAATACATGTTTGTAAAACATTTTCTGTTCAAAGAAACTTTTCTCTTTCTTATTCACAAAATGTGTGCATACCCTCGTGTTACACCCTGTAGCCGTCAAAGAGCAACCCTTGATTAAAGCAGTAGGTTTTTCTTGAGAGAAAAAAAACAAAAAAAACATGAAATAGACTTAAACGAGAACGTCACCCTTTCCTATTTCTATTCTTTCAGCTGCTTATAATATGCTGCTTATGTAAGTAGGTCTAGTAGTTATACATGTGAACTAATTTGAATTAATTTCTATTTAAAAGAAATGAATAGCTACAGAAAGATCATCCTAAGAAAGCTTTAAGGAAAGTAAGCCTTTCTTAATGTATTCGTCAGTTTTGACTCCCACAGCTTTCCAAGGTGTCCAAATGAAACAGGATGATATGCAAGGAATTCGATAAAAATAAGAAAGAATTATATTCGTTTGATTTTTTTATAATTGCTTTTTGACTTTGAATAGCTAGGTCTGAGTTAATTATGTTAAGCAATTATTAAAAGGATAAGAAGAAAGGCGAACATGGCTAATAAAACAAGAATAACGGGAATAGTCAAATAAAGCAGATTTATATATATATATCTATATATATATATATATATATATATATATATATCTATATATCCATATATATATATATATATATATATATTGTCGATTTAAATATTCATTAATATTACGTATCCGATGAGAGTATGCTGCTGAAAATAGACCTAGGCTTATCATGTGGGAAATCAGAAGTCCAATTTAGGCCCACTAAACGTGTCATGCAAATTATTTTATTGATCAAAGGACAAAATTAGTTTAATTAAACATCGTTTTCAAAGAATGTTAACGCCTTGATGTATTATTTATCGGCTGTAGGAGACGAAATGACAACACTTCAGTGCAGTACGATATGTTGAGTCAAGACTCGAGCGGCAGCAAAGCCAACTTCAAAATCTTCGGAATGCTGTTACGAAGCTAGAGTTGAAAATAAAATTAGAAATCGTGGACGGTGGACCATCGGTATATAGTTTTCCTTACTTTGCAAAATAATTATCTTTCATACGTTGAATAAGTTCTACTCCAGTTCTAATGTCATTTATTTCAAGTATAGCACCTTTGAAAGGAAATTTTATTTATTGTTAAGTAATATTCTGGCACCTGCATATGGCAATATTTCCATAACGAACAATGAATTAAGAAACTACGCCAATTCTTGTTGGCCGTCTGTACAAGCAAGTCCATCCTTCAGCGAAGATTCCCTCTCGATTGGACGTTTTCTTTCTTAGTATTGTTTTCCCTGCTAGGCAACAAAGTCTCGCCAAGAAGTTTTTGTTTTGTTATTCTCCTTACATACTGACCAGACCCATGTTGCTGACTTTGAACTCAAACACTCTTCGGTTCATTTCAGTATCTTATTTTATTTAATAACCGTTCGAACGCTTCTCTACTGAAATTTATATATTTTTTTGAAAAGTAAAACGTTTGCTCTTTCCGTTTCAGCATTTCGTCTGCTTTGCTGTGTTACCACCAAAAATTTGTAGCAGAAATCGTCGGAGGTGACTCATTCCCTCAGCAAATTAGGGTATTATTGGCAGTTCCGTTATTATTTCAAGAAATGTGTCACTGAATTATTTTTTTACCTATAAAGCCATAAATTTTTGTTGGGTTTTGACAAATAAATACAATAGTACTTATGTCAAAACTATCACCGCGAGACTGAGCAAACGAATTTTTTTTTTTTTTTGCAAGGAAACGGCACCAAAATAAAGAATTGACATGGAGAAAAAATCGATATCGATATAAATACACCTTTATCCAGTAGTATATTTTATCTTAAATCCATCATAGCTTCAATTATCTGCAAATTGAATTGCCTCAAGAAATTCTAAGTTACGTAAGTTTCAAAAAGTTTACTCTCATCATTTTTATGCACAGCTCCATTAGTAATTTTTAGAGAGTGCGCGAACCAGCCTTCATAGCGGACGAGCCTTTATTTATCTCCTACTTAATGATGTATCACTTTAACAGAGAGAAATACCGTACAGAACCCCTCTCCAAGTCATATGCAATACTGACATTTTTGAAATGAATTACCACTGATATACTGATCAATATTTGACGTAGGCCTTCCAAGTAGTACCTTTTGTAAAAATATAATTTCCCACGCAATCCAATGTGATTTCATTTTCTGTGAGTATTTTAATGGTTCTGTGTTCTCATTATAGTTCAGTCTCCCTTTTTAATTGTGTCTGCGTCTTCCTTTACAAACACGACTTGACAGAAGCTCCCAAAAATCCCATTTTCTAGCGAAGTCTGACTTTTTTTTTTTTTAAGTTCTAAATATTCTCAAATGATAAGTTTTATCAAATCAGTCGCCAAAGTAAAGTCTATTCGACTATATTTTCTTATTACGTTGTGTTTTACTTCCAGCCTCTTCTCAGTTACCAAACACTGTCAACATAAACCCTTTAGGGTTCCACAATTTTCAGTTAAGAATACAGTTTCCTATATTCAATTTTGGTGAATAGGAATGTGGTTTAATTTTTTTTAAAAACTTCTTACCTTTGTTGGCAAATTACGTTTATAAATGCAGAAACTCCAAAAGTTTAGAGATTGCCTTTTTTTTTCTTTCTTTTGATAGGTAAAGACTTACCGACAATAGTTGCCAGTTGCTGTTCATATCTTTATTCATTTTAAGTTTTCCATAGTTTATATTACTTTCAGAAAATTTCCAATTCCTTTCGTAAAGTCAAAGGGTAATTATCCGATGTAAACAAAATGTTGCCAGTTGCTCTCTCTCTCTCTCTCCTCTCTCTCGCTCTCTCTCTCTCTCTCCTCTCTCTCTCTATTATATATATATATATATATATACTATAATATATATATATATATATATATATATATATATATATATATATATATATACATATATTGTGATCTTTATTTTTGTCACTTGAAGTGTCATCAGATGACCATAGTGGCATCGTCCCATATGGAAAAATATTACGAAACCACTAAACACATTGTATAGTAATATATTTATGTTTATGAATATATGTTTACAATGTGATATCGCAGAAATGGAACATTTTACCGGACTAATTCTAGACCATCGTTTACATAACGATTTTCCTAAGTTATGGTGTTATCTTTCTAGTGGAGCTGAATGATTGACATGTTCATGTTAAGAATAATCTGTAATTATTTGATAAGGTTGAGATGGAACAGTTTGTAGATATAACTTTAGTCCATCAATTTGAATGTGATGACTGCCGTGTCTTTGGTGTTGTTTTTCCCTTTTAGTCTCGTTTCCCTTTTAGGATTTCGTCTGCTTTTCCCGACGAGAGAGAGAACAAGTCTGCTAAGATTTCTGCAGTTATAGACAAAGTTTAACTTTTTATTTGCCAAATATTTATGTAACGTTTTTCGTGATCCAGAGTCACTGCATTGTTTATCAAACGATGTTTTGTTATATTTTTCTGTTATTTCACCTGTCCGAAACGGTGGGGTTTTCAGTTAGTCTTTTGTTCTATGGAGCTGTACCCTCTATCTAAGACCTAAGTCATAACGTAGAAAATTAATTGTGTCATATCACCAACTATATCTCTGAAATATTCTTATGACATCAAATCTTTCAAAACTGTCTTACAATTTATATTAAAGTGAACAGAGTATGGTTTGAAATGCTGTCACATCTGTCAGGATATGTTGGAACTTGAGTCACGTGACTTGACCTGGCTGTGTTTTTCTTCCCTCATCAGTAGCCATCTAAAACTTAGTTGGCTCTGGTTATTCTTCGCCATTATACTGAAAGTGAGTTTCATTACTTATTCATTATTACATATGTTATGTAGATTAAGGTGAAGCATCAATGTAACCTGCCAATAAGTACCTTAAGCACTTACAACTGTATAAGAGACTGTAGAGGTGCTGGCACCCTATGGTTGGAAACAATAGCCCGTCCCTGAAGTGTTAAATTGGCCTCTTGACCATTGGTCATGCTGAGGGTAAGGACTGTCTTTAATCTGGCTGGTCAGTGAAACTTTTAGGTAGCCCAGTCTGTTTGCCCGTAGGCTGAGGTTCAGCAGGTCCAAAGGCCTAAAATTGAATCTATTCCAGTCTTAGGTTAAGCCACCCTAATGATTCTAGGCACTTAAATTGTGACGCGAGTTTTTTTTTTTTTTTTTTATTCTGTGGGAATGACGACCTTAAATGAGTTAAAAACGAGTCTGTGCATTCCTCTGCAGTCTGGCACAATTGTTCTTCCAGTAAAAGTGCTGGCAATATTCAGTGCCTGAAGAGGTGCACGGAATTTTACAGAACCATCCCCTCAACTTGTTTACAAAGATGTCCATTAAAAACAAATGCCGTGTCCAGCACGGCCAATCTAAAAGAGCTTTGAGATTCGAATAACTAAAATTACATTATGTATGTATGTATTGTATTGTATGTCAAAAGGGTAAAAAAACGGCTTACATATATCTCGGCCTAAACACAACAGCTACAGCCAATGGGAGGTGTGTTTGTGTTGCACTTTGTGGGTGAAAGTGGCTGGGTGAACACAGTTGAAAATTTAGTTATTGACCTTTTTGTGTGAATATTTTAAGTGATGAGAGGTAATAGCCAATACAATTTTTTTTTTTTCCAGAGACTAGTGGACACCTAATAAAATGGTTTTGTTTTAGTCTGAAACATGTTAGGGCCGGTCGGTGGAAGAATTCCTCTTATGGAAAAGACATAACAATCTGATGGTAAGAAATCTTGAAATTGGATGGTTGCGATATTCCATTGTGCCAATAAAGGCAGAGAAAAGGTCTAAAAGCTATATAGATTACTTGACTTTTTCTTGTGAATAGGTAGGGTCAGTGACGTTTCTTTGGAGTGGGTCATTGAATCCCATTTGGGTAGGGCCAAGGAAATATTGTAGGCTCTCTAATACCTGGTCGCTGACATGGGGTATTTTGACAGAAAAATGTAAGTAGCCGTAAGGGCTCAATTGCCTCTTATTTAATAAGTACCTCTTATGATTATTTTCCATTCATACGCATTGAGGCAAACGCGCTGATATTCATAGAGACTGAGTTTAAATAAAACTTGCTTTGTTTATGACCATTTCAAACGACTTTTCACTCTTCAAAGTTGTACCCACGCCCCATGCACTTAGGTGTTTATATACATTATAAAAACCGACATAGTAATACCGCATATTTACTTTGAAAACCAAAAGAAATTCTTCTCTCCTCTCTCTCTCTCTATCTCTCTCTCTCTCTCTCTCTCTCTCTCTCTCTCTCTCTCTCTCCCCTGCCTTCCTTCCTTCCTTCCTTTTTGACTGAGTATCAGCATTCTGAATCTTGCCAATTGATTTGTTTTGCGTTTTGCCTAATGTTACGTTCGGTAGGGTGTTGGGTATCTTTTATGGTGTTACTTAAATATTACCCGCAAGGTCACATGTGACGAACTTGGGTAATACCTCCTGTGGGAAAGAGTAGGTCGGGAGTGTTGCCTTTCGATGTATTTTTAACCAGACGAACAGGTGGGGGTTCTAAAGTATATCATAGGAGGCGTTGTGTAAGTCCATGTCATTTATTTCCAGAATATATACAGTCATTTTCTGACTTGGAGACAAGATAATCATTATTATATCTAAATGCTGGAATTATTCCAGATGACACTTCCTTATTTCTGAGGCTGCATAATTACTAAGCTTTCATATATTTTTAACTTTTGGGGTTTGGTAATTATGAATACTTAAGAATCCTTACCATTTTCAATCTGGATAAAGCTCTGCGCTTTTACCTGTTTTCAGAGGTTTTGGAGTTGTTTTGACACTGACATTGTCCGATTTATGTCCTCAGTATCGAGCTTTGTTTTTTTTAAAGGAGAAGGAATCCAATGTTGTTATATGAATTGAGTGGTTTTTTAATGTTAAGAAAGTGAGGAAGGCTTATAATGGTCAGATTTATGTAACAAGTCCTTAAAAAGGGTCATAATTATGGGAATAATTAGTCGATAGATTATTATACAGTATGACACTAATAACAAATTTTACCTAATTTTAGACTAATGTATTTTCTTAAATTAGTTTTCCTGATTTGAATTTTACTAATCTGACCAAGACCGTCTTTGAGGTTAATTTCATAAGCAAATGTGTTTTACAGTTTCAGCGTTTAAGCTTGAATGAGCCAATATTTATAACTAAGGTACCTAGAGAACTTTTGTTATTGTTATTATTATTATTATTATATTATTATTATTATTATTTTTTTTTTTTTTTTTTTGTTTTTTTTTTTTTTTTTTTTTTTTTTTTTTTTGTGCTCTATCACAGTCCTCCAATTCGACTGGGTGGTATTTATAGTGTGGGGTTCCGGGTTGCATCCTGCCTCCTTAGGAGTCCATCACTCTCCTTACTATGTGTGCCGTTTCTAGGATCACACTCTTCTGCATGAGTCCTGGAGCTACTTCAGCCTCTAGTTTTTCTAGATTCCTTTTCAGGGATCTTGGGATCGTGCCTAGTGCTCCTATGATTATGGGTACGATTTCCACTGGCATATCCCATATCTTCTTATTTCTATTTTCAGATCTTGATACTTATCCATTTTTTCCCTCTCTTTCTCTTCAACTCTGGTGTCCCATGGTATTGCGACATCAATGAGTGATACTTTCTTCTTGACTTTGTCAATCAACGTCACGTCTGGTCTGTTTGCACGTATCACCCTATCCGTTCTGATACCATAGTCCCAGAGGATCTTTGCGTGATCGTTTTCTATCACTCCCTGCAAGGTAGCTGATGTTTCTTGCACAGGCTCCAGTGGAGGGCTTTTGCCACTGAATCATGCCTCTTTTTGTACTGGTTCTGTGCAAGTGCCGAGCATTCACTTGCTATGTGGTTTATGGTTTCATTTTTCGTATTGCACTTCCTACATATGGGAGAGATGTTATTTCCGTCTATCGTTCTTTGAACATATCTGGTTCTTAGGGGGCCTGATCTTGTGCCGCTGTTATCATTCTTCAGTTTCCTTCTTTAGCTCTCCCCTCTGTAGCCATTGCCATGTGTCATCGCTGGCTAGTTCTTTAGTCTGTCTCATGTATTGTCCGTGCATTGGTTTTATTGTGCCAGTCTCTGTTCTGTCTGTAATCTCATATGTCTTATATTTCTGGGTCTTCGTCTACTTTTATTAGTCCTTCTTCCATGCACTCTTTAGCCACTCGTCTTCACTGGTTTTCAGATATTGCCAGAGTGCTCGTTTCGAGGTTGACACAGTCTTCTACTTAGTAGTCCTCTCCTCCTTTCTTTCGTGTTATGTATAGTCTGTCCGTATTTGCTCTTGGGTGTAGTGCTTTGTGTATTGTCATATGTTTCCCTGGTTTTTCTGATCTAATGCTCTGCGGAGTTCTGCCTTCGTCCATTCCACTATTCCTGCGCTGTATCTGATTACTGGCACTGCCCATGTGTTTATGGCTTTTATCATATTTCGGCGTTGAGTTTTGACTTGAGTATCGCCTTGAGTCTGTGCATATATTCTTTCCTGATCGTGTCCTTCATCTCTTGGTGTATTATATCCCCTCCTTCCATTATTCCCAGGTATTTGTATCCTGTCTCATCTATGTGTTTGATGTTGCTCCCATCTGTAGATTATCCCTTCAGTTCTCGTTACTTTGCCCTTTTGTATGTTGACTAAGGCGCATTTTTCTATTCCAAACTCCATCCTGATGTCCCCAGATACAATCCTTACAGTCTGGATTAGGGTATCTATTTCCTTGATGCTCTTACCATACAGCTTGATGTCGTCCATGAACATCAGATGGTTGATTCTGTTGCCTCTTTTCTTGAGTTGGTACCGGCATCCATCTTCTGTAATACTTTTGTCATGGAATCATGGCTACTACGAAGAGTAGTGGGGACAGTGAGTCGCCCTGGAAGATCCCTCTCCTGATGTTAACCTCTGCTAGTCTTATTCCAGAGCTTTGTAAGTATTGTATTCCAGTTGCGCATTGTATTTTTGAGGAAGCTGATGGTGTTTTTCCTCTGCCCCGCCATATATTTTCAGGCATTCTATTAGCCATGTGTGTGGTATCATGTCGAAGGCTTTCTTATAGTCAATCCATGCCATGCTTAGGTTGGTTTTCCTTCTCCTTTACTGTTCTTCATTACCATTTTGTCTATCAGGAGCTGGTCTTTTGTGCCCCTACACTTCCTTCTGCAGCCTTTCTGTTGGTGGGGGATTGTGTTTGTCTCCTCTAGGTAGTTGTATAGCCTTTCACTGATGATACCTGTTAGTAACTTCCACATTATTGGTAGGCAGGTGATAGGCCTGTAGTTACTGGCTATATTTCCCTTACTCTTGTCTTTTTGTACTAAGGATGTTCTTCCTGTGGTCATCCATTTTGGTGCATGGTGATTTGAAATACAATGCTGGAGTTGTTCTGCTATTCGTGGGTGTAGGGCCTTGAAGTTTTTGAGCCAGTACCCATGGACTTCATCGGACCTGGGGATTTCCAGTTTGGCATTTTCTTTAGTTTGGTGTCTGACTGTGTCTGTCGTGATCTCTGTGATCTTGTTTTATTCTCCCTGTTTCTTCTTCCTTGACTTCCTGGAGCCATGTTGCATGTTTGTGTGTGATACCGGATTGCTCCATATGTTTTCCCAGAGTCTCTTACTTGGTTCGGCTTCAGGAATTTCTGGTGGTTGTCTTCCCCTCTTAGTTGGCTGTATAGTCTTTGCTGGTTGGTTCTGAAATAGTTTGTTCTGTTGGTATCCCTTATTCCTGTTTCGTGTACCGTTGGATCTTATGTGCTTTTGGCCATTAAGCCTCTGTTTTACATCTTCTACTGTGTTGTTTAGTCCCCTCTCTTGTACTTTGTATTTCTCGTTGAGTTCCTCCCTTGCTTTCTGCTTCTTAGCCTTTTTTCTGCCATCTCTTTCAGTTTACTCAAGTCAGATCTCATCACCATGATTTGCTTTTCCAGGCGCCTTTCCAAGGAGGTTGCTGTTTTGGTTTCTGTTGGGTTGGTTGTGCTGGTGGTGTTGGTGTTCGAATCCCCATCAGTTCTGCTACTAATCTTGCTCCTGCATATGTCAAGTTATTTGTTTCTGTGATACTGGTGGTGTGTATTATGCCCATTATTTCATTGACCTCACTTGTTTTCTCCCTTAATTTCTTGGTGTTGTAGGCTTTCATGGAGGGGATCTTTGTTCTTTCTGTATCTGGCTCCATCCATTGCTAATCTTTTCTACCCATTCCGTCCTCTCTGTTACTTCGTCGGTGTTTCTTCGTGTGTCGTTGTTTTGATACCTCATCCTCCCTGTCGTCTTCTGTGGCATCGTCTCTCAGTTCGTCTTCGTGTAATTCGTTGTCGTGTGACATTTCCCTTTCAGTTCTTCTCTTTCTGTTGGGGAGAGCCAGTTCTTTTTTCTTTATGTTCCTCACTTGGTCTGCCAGCCTCTGCTCTGTTTGGGGGGTGTTATTCCTCTCATTCCAGATGTTGACCAATCTTCTTCTATATCCTCTCTCCGTCGGGTGCTTCTGATGTAGCATCTCCATATTTCTTATTTTCTTCTCTTGTCCATTTTTCTTCCTTTTTTCTTCTGTAGCTCCAATCTCAGGCTGTTGATTACTGTCGTGGTGATCTGTTGCTGGATGACGACCTCCAAGTACCTGACCGGCTCTTCCCCCTTCAAGTGGGTTGAATATTATTATTATTATTATTATTATTATTATTATTATTATTATTATTATTATTGCTTTGGCAGCAATAGAGAAAGACTTGGATCCTAGATTAGTCTTGTCTTTTAGAAGGGGAATGATCACTGTCTCCTTTAGATATAGTTATATCCATAATTATGACACAACGATATCAATATCGCTGCCAGATTAGAAGATATAATATTGAGGTGCACAACAGTTTATTCAGTCAAAATGATTAAGAGGTAGAGAAGCCATTGATTAGATCTACGAACATTACCATTTCCGTGGGCCGACCATTCCGCGCAGGACAATTCAGCGCCGACAATTCAGCACATAACAATTCAGCTTAGAGACAATTCAGCGCATGACGATTCAGCACAAGGACTATTCAGCGCAGAGACAATTTGGCGAAATAAAGCTAAAGCATGGACAATTAAGAAAACAGTGATCAAATTAGTTTTTGTTTGTAAAATATTTTTGAAATTCAAAAAATGAAATATGATATTTATTGAAATAAGATATTGAAAATTATACTAATTTATTCCGATTTGGCGACAGAAAACAAAACTAACTACTTGCAGTTAAAAATATTGGTAAGACTGATTGTTTGCCCTTTCAACCATCGAACAATTGACGGCTGTTATTTATGCTATAACAACAAGCAAATAATAGTTACTGGTATTCTTCTAAACTCGGACTGGATGTATTTCCTTTTCTGGAGCTTAGTTTTTTACAAACATTCGCTGAGCTAAAAAAAAAAAAAAAAAAAAAAAAATCACCATAGAGCGGATTTCATCAGAGAAAGGTCGTGATCACATTCTATTAAATGGATTTCGCTATCGTTTAGATAGAAAACTTCGTAATGAAAAGGAGTCTTGGCGTTGTACACAAGACAGAGGTCGAATTCATGTTAATGGAAGTTCATGGGAATAAGTTTTGACGCATACTCATGTGGAGTTTTTGAAATTGGAGCAAGACAACGCAGAGAAAAGGATATTGAGAATCAGAGCGGGATTCCAGAAAAAAAAGCAAATTATCAGAGAACATCTAAGGCAATAAAAACGCCAGTTAGTAAATATGGGAATCGAGGAAACAAATAAATAGGAATACTTACAAAATATAAGCTACCTCATGAATTGCAGAAATAAATTATTATGAATTTATTTTTGCACAGGACTATTTTATCGTATGTCATTTCAATAAATATTTGTCTACTTTTTAAAATTCAGTATATTACAAATAAAAAATTAATTTGATGGCAGTTTTCTTCGTTTTCCATATTTTGATTTTATTTATCAAAATGTCTGTGTTGAATAGTCCTTGCCCTCAATTGTCATAATTGCGCAGAATTGTCTCTAAGCTGAATTGTCGGCGCGGAATTGTCGGTGCTCCACCATTCCATTTAAGTGTCACCTTCCCCTTTTTAAGAAGTATGGATGAAAATTCAAATGTAAAGCCTACGAGAGAGAGAGAGAGAGAGTGTTGCCGGCTACCTTAAGCTGACATATTCATTTCCTCAGGTGCTAGACCTGAGTGACAAACAGTACTGTTTTTTAAACAATGTTGTTGCAGGGTGGAGCGGGTTTTATATATTTGGAGTTTGTTTAATTGGTGCTTTAGTTTTTATAAACCTTTTTTTTTCACTTGTCTTATCTTATTTGTAGGATGTAGGGCCAGGCCATGACGTCATTGTCGTTGACCAATCAGGACGCTCTCTACCGCGCTGTTTCTAGCAAGGTCCATGGTTTCTGACCAGAAGAAATGGTTCTACGCAACAAATCCGTCGTATCTCAATGGAAAAAAAAAAAACTATACTGGTTCGTATTTAAAGTGGAAAGTAATCGAATGGGTACAACAGAGCCTTTGTATATTTCGGCGCCGTCAGCAGGGCTGTCCATTGGATAAAAAGAAAATATTACAGATAAAAATAAAATGGCCACGAAAGTATATCAACTGGAGCTGTCAGGGCGCCTCGTCAGAGGTAAGGTGCATTAGTTTCAGCCCACTAGTACCTTATAGAACATGCGTATATCCGGCATGTGTTGCATACATAGTTATAGGCTTCCTGCTTATGTTTGGCTGAGCTTAGGTCAGTATCAATAGGTAAAACCATTTATATACCTTGTAGTCAGTGCACAGACTCTATTCTGTGCAAGCGTACCACAATGATATAACTGCGACGACGCGACGGGTGTATAATTGTCGATATTCCCCGTTGCTTGGCAAGACAACTTAAATTTCATAAAATCATAAACCTGTTCGATGTCAGTGTGCGGACCTTAGACCTAATACCAACACATGGCATAATGAATGAGCTCGTAAATTTGTCATGAACGGAGGGTAATTTGACAATGAATTGCAGGTAAACAGCATTCTCTGATCGGCAAACAGCCCAACATTTTTTTTATTGAATGAAATGGAATCCGAATCCTGAGTGTTCGTCCATATTAGCTATCTCTCTCTCTCTCTCTCTCTCTCTCTCTCTCTCTCTCTCTCTCAGCCTTATTAAATGGTGCTATTAAACTTGAATCTGCACCTTTTCCGCAATTTATATTATTAACCAGATGCTGTTGTTAAGATTATGATCAATATAGGCTTAAATGTTATAGCTGTTAGCTGGTATAAATGGATGATGTTAGCCCATAGAGTCGAACTTTATCCCTTATTGATTAGTCAGCTTTTTGTTTTTGTGTTTTATAGGCCTTCCTTTCATTCATTTAGGAGATAGTTGTGCGTGTTTCCTTAGAAAATCAGTATGCCACTATTGATTTGATTTAAGCAGAGAATTATCCTCATAGATGCTGGGATACCGGTGTGGCTGGCAGCCAGTGGGTTCATGGCTTAAACTAGACGTGGTGGATCAGTACTGTGTCAAAATGTATTTCATTGCATGTAATAAGGATGGTAGGGCCTCGGGCTGCTCCTCACTCCTTAATGACTGAAATTTTTTAATGTTCGTTTTATTTTGATTTTTTATTTAATAAGGAATTTTGTTGTATTTCCTGAATAAAAACTGGTCAGCTTCCGTATGTCAAATTAAACTTACGTGCCTGTTGGGAATATTCTCAGTTTTTTAAGATTTCATTTGTATGATAAAATTAACTAGTATTTGCAGATTGCAAGATTTCTGAATGTTACCAGTCATGTATATTGTTTTTTCTATAAGAATTTTCTTCTCATTTGCAGGTTCTTTAGAATTCCCAATGCGCTCCTTCAGAAGATATTTCTCAAGACTTATCCAACCATCGCGTTGTCCTGATTTTCTACAGAGAAGTCTGATTGGGATGTCATGTCTAGCACCGGACAGGTAAGGTTTGTTGCAAGACTAGTCTGGATAATTCGAGTTTATATGTCTAGTTTCCAGTCTGCTGTTCCTGACCTGCATTGAGCCTTTGAATAAATTTCTAGTGTTAGTGTTTATAGAAGTCTGAGTGAAATATCAAATATTCATTTTTGATGGATTATTTCAGGTTTCTGTAGCTCATAGAACGTGTTTATAATTGCTTGGATGATTGAGAAGCTCTCTCTCTCTCTCTCTCTCTCTCTCTCTCTCTCTCTCTGGAATAATTCACTTGGATTTTTATAGATTACAATAGGTAATCATACTTCATACTTATTCTGGAAGAAGTAAATATATCCTTAGGATTTTAGTCAACTGAATATGTGTATTCAGTCTATAGTTTATCATCATTCTTCATTGCTATGTGATATGAACTTAGTTGTTTTTAGCTTTGTTTGTTGGTGAGTCGTTATTTTTATTGTGTTGGTGTTCGGTTTGTTTGTTTGCTTGTTTGTTTTTTGGTGAGTCCGTTATTTTGATTTGTCATATTAACAAATGTGGATGGGTACCGCACATAAAATTACACTGGGATCCAAGTGTTCTATTAGGACACTTGGAAGTCACTTTTAATCACTTTTAAACGCCTCCTGGGCCTTTGAAGTCAGTGTATCCCAATGCCACATACAGCAGACCTCTTCAGTTGCTCAGTTTTGTACAGTCGACTCAAGCAGTGGGTTCTACGATGCCTAGTGCTTGCTCTCTTCAAGGTGCTTCTTTTCATTAAAGCCTCTTTTAAAGTGTCTGAAACACAGTGAATATTCTTTTCTTTGCTTTTTCCCTCTGTATACATCATCCATGGTAATTTGCACTTCTATATACCGTACATGTTACTTGCCCTGTCCATCTCACACGTCCTTGGTCGGTTCATTTGAGATGGAAGTTTTGTTAAAACATAAGTCATCGTTTTAGGGTCTTCTCTTGTTCTCTTTTGTCATACGTACGCAGTAAGAATGCCTTTTAATTTTTGGTTTGTTCTAAAGCTAGATTTTTGGGGTTAAGACTGAGTGATATTTCTTGTAGCAAAATATATAAAGCTTTGCGCCAGCTTTTATTCCTTATAACGAAATTCATAGATGACATTACCGCTCACACACTCTTGCGCTGTGGTTAATTTAACCGAAATAAACCTCGTAGATTATTTCCAAGGAGACGTTGAAATCTCTGTTTGATCAAGTTGGTGATGGCAAAAGAGAGATATCTGGAGGGACCTTCAAGCTTGAAGTAATTGCTATGATACGGAATAGTACTTGAGGTTTTACACTCAATAAAGCAGATAGTTTATCTCTAGTTTATGAATTGTTGAACCTTCAGGTTATTTGTGAAAACTGGTATTAGATCTCTTTAGGAATATATTTTATCATAATTACATCTGAGACGCGCGCGAGCACACACGGAGAGAGAGAGAGAGAGAGCTTGGCTATTATCCACTTACCTTCAGATTCAGATTATAAAACAGGTTTAAACTTGGCCAGGATCGAAAGGCAAATTAGAAATACCTTGAAAAGTCCAGTTGAGACGGGACAATATTAAAGATAATGTGGGTGTATCCTATAGCCTTTTCTCGGCAGTAATTCCATTTCCAACCAGCCTTACTGGGAGCTGTTCACAAATGTGTTGACAGTCAGATTTCTGTGTTAATGTTTATATAAAGTACTTCCTGAATATTCCCCAACTCAAAAGCTTATTCAAAAACTACTGTAGTAAGGCATTGAGTGTGTTTTGTGAAACTGAATGGTTAGTGGCTGGTGAGAGAAAATACTTTATAATAATAACGTGAGAGAAATGCAGAAAAGTCTACCACCTATTAACGGCACAGACCGTGATTGATTTGTTCTTAGTATTGCTGTAGCATTTTTCTCGTACTGTAGCTGCCTGTATTTAGTCTCGAGTAAATTTATGTGATTTAATCATGTTATGGTACAGTGCCTGTTTATTGGGAAATGTTATTCATTCTCTAAATTTTAATGTTACTGTCTCTTGTTTAGTGGCTGGCATCAGTTCTAAATGGTTATCTCTTGTCTTGCACTCCAGTTTTCAGTGTATACGTACATACAATCTGCAGTTTCCCTTTTCTGTACACGATAACGGGGTTTTAGCTAAATTATGAATAACTATTTATTGAACCTGGAATATAATATTGGAGGGTGCTGTGCAGTGGTTGAGCAATTAGTATTTATTTGCAAGTATTAAAGAGGTGAAATTTGATCCAGGACTGTAGTTTTTGACGTGTCATCTTATTGAGGTGCATCTTCTGCCTGCGAGTCCGAGGGCCTCAGTTAGAGACAATTATGTCGTTATGCTTAATAAAGAAAAATGATATTATGAAGTTTTTAATTGGAAAGGCATCCCTACAATTAGTCTATAAGTTTGAGTAAGATGTTTATGAAATATTTGCCAGGTGGATACGCCTAGTAATTATCATTAAATTAGTCTTTAAAATCTACTAAATGTGCGCCATATGCGAAATATGATTTAAAATTTATTAAAACTAACTTTTTCCTTTTACATTTGTTTATGTTTTTGAATAATATAGGATAAGACTTGACGTGTATAGAGGTAGTGCATATTGGAATGTTAACATTGCTGCTTCTTTCAGAATGAAATACTCTTCGCTTCGATGGCTGGTTGTTGCAAGGAATCTTTTTATTGCTTGAACCGCGTCTTGGGAGTGGAAGTTCCAGTTCCTGGAGTCGAATTTTTATAGTTTGAATCACGTCTTGGGCAAGGTCCTTTTAATATACTCGGAGTATATTTAAAGGACCTTGGTCTTGGGAGTAGAAGTTCCAGTTCCTGGTTCATGGCGAGTTGTTCTTGGAAATATTTGTTGTAATAGTTTATGAACCTGAATAAAATCTGGGTCTTATATTTCAGAAATAGTTATTGTAAATTGTAAAGAGAATTTTGGAGAGTGGAGAAGTTCTTTGCTGTCTCCTTAAGATTTCAAACAACACTTGTCAGTTGTAAGAAGCGTTCCAAGGAACAACAACAGACCAGAAAAAGGCTGGTATAGGGCATTCAGAATTTTGATTCATGGAAGGTCAGCTTCATTGCGAGAGTTTATTTCCTTCTTTCTTTTGAGAGATCTAGTTTGCAAGTAATGAAATCAATATCCAGTATCATAGTCACTGCTGTCTTTAAGTGATTCGAATCTTTCTATTTTCATATAGACAGACTTTGTAGTTTCTCCTGAAAGTTATCAGATTTTTTGTTTAGAATGAATAAGCATTGTCATGAAATTGTAAATGACCATTCCCTAGCTTGTGAAAGGTGCTGAGTTAAGGGGCTCGAGTACATAGGATGTCATCAGTCATAGTTGATTTTATTATCTCTTTGTAGGAGTGCAGCACCGATGACGAGAACTGCTCTGAATCCTGCAGAGAGCAGCACCGAGGAGTGATCTGTTCAGAGTCCTGCAGCACCGAGGATGAGAACTGCTTTCAATCAATCCTTCTGGAGTGCAGCACTGATAACGAGAACCGTTTCTGAACCATGAATAGCACCGTGGACAAGTACTGTTTTCAATCTTACAAGACTGCAGCACCGAGGACGAGAACTGATCTGAGAATGGGGAAACTCACCTCCGGGTCCGGTCGTGGAAGAAACATGGCAGGGATCATTTTAGCGTAGCTGTAGCTAGTTCGTAATATATCCGTTATCTGCGTATTCTTAAAGGGAGAGGGTTGATTTATTTGTTTAGCTCATTTTTCGTCGTCTCTAAAACTGCTTGGCAGACGTTCTGTAAGTTGGCTAACATAAAGGGTATCAAAAGGTTTTACAGTGAAAGGTTGTACAAATTTATGAAGCTGATTTCTGTAATGTTTATTTGTAGTATATTGGTAATGTTTATTTGTAGTATATAAATACTACAAGTGTTTGGAATCCGTTCTCTGGGTTGACTCATTTGTCATCTGCATGATCAGTGAACAGCAGCAACCTTTATAGTAGTTAATGAGTAAAAAAATATCTTGGCATGTCTGGTTTCTATTACACAAAAAGGATTAATACAAGCAGGGACAAAAGTCATTCTGGTCTTCGACCCTCTCGGAACAAAAGCGCTCAAAGACCCCGCCGTAATAAAAAAGATTTTAATTTTTAAAGTTGAGGCGTCCAGAAAAGAAAAACTTCTATAACAGCCCTGGATTATCAGCTTCTTATTTAGTTTCACTTGAGTTTCCGGCGATCCTCTTGCCTCCCCCGTTCCCTTGCCTCGCCTAAATTACTCTCGAGGGGTCGTCTGTAAAATAAGAGAAATAAGAATGACAACAACATGCCTCATAGGGAAACTACAAATGAAGGACCAAACTAATATCGACTGTTAAGAACTCAATGATATGGACTTAAATCCTTTTCAGCTTATGAGAGTAAGTTTTGAAAATCTTCAGTTGTCAAGTTCTGTAAATCTAAGCTTAAGTCCTCATAAATTGTCAAACTGTTGCAAAGTAGATTGTGAAACGACAGTTTATAAAGAATCTGAATTAGTTTGCAATTACTAAATACGTACGAAATGGCAAATTTAAAAATTAAGACAGACTATAATGAAAACTTAAAAGCTGCTGTAAGAGATTGTTTTACTCTGGTTTAGTCAAAATATGTACTAAATTACTGAGTTTTATTAACATCCACTAAATCAGTACTCAGACCGAAGGATATCTTATAGAGAGGGAATGGAAGTTAATAGCAGCAACAGTTAACACTATATTCTAGGTGGTTTTATTTTACATGTAAATATTTAAAAACGAAATTTTTACTCAAAAAAGCAAAATTAAACGTAAGAGCTCGAAGCATGCGATATGTAAAGCAATATTCAGAAAAATGATCAGCTCTCTACAATTATTCAATGAGTGACAGCTTTTAAAGGCAATTTTAATTCATATTTAACCTGCGCGTGCTTCTGCGTTACTAGTTACCAATCT
The DNA here is from genome assembly GCF_015104395.2 of Macrobrachium nipponense. Lineage (NCBI taxonomy): Eukaryota > Metazoa > Arthropoda > Malacostraca > Decapoda > Palaemonidae > Macrobrachium > Macrobrachium nipponense. The sequence goes on along the minus strand of NC_061105.1, from coordinate 45,713,013 downwards.
TTACGGTAAATGTTTAGCGATTACAACACATACGATATCATACTTAGATATTTTAATACTTACATATTTTAAAGATAATGACTAGTAGAGTTATTGCTAAAGGACGAGGTGCGATATTCGGAAAAGTAGAGCGTGAGCGTTTTGCGCCAAAATAAATAAATAAATAAAGATAAAAAAGAATACGTACAGAAAGAAGAAAGACAGTTCTTAATAGTAGTAGGAAAAGATGGAGGGCAAAATTCCTAAACAGAGGAGAGCAGCTGTCATAATATATTAACCAGTCTAACAGAAATCACATTCGGAAAAAGAAGGGATGGGGAATGCTGCAGAAACAGCTGGTTTTTCATACTGAAGTAGAAAATGAAAATTTCTGTGAGAGAGAGAGAGAGAGAGAGAATCAGTCCCTGGCATTTCAAACTACGAGTGGATATTAGGTAATAGGCAACACTAATACTCGACATTAATTTTAGCTTGCGTGCGTTCGATTAGTAAAATAATAGCTTTAGTACACTCCATTTTCACGCTCAAGAGATTAAGTGGTGCATTACCATGCTTAATTCATGCAAAGGTGTGACAATATGCAAAATAATGTACATCCGTATAGTGTTTTAGGTAAGTTTACAGTAAGTTTGCAGCAAAATAGGAAAACTATTTAGGCCAATCTGTAATAGATAAGATAGGCATACATAACCACAAACCAAGAACTGTATGAGCGTCTTTTTTCCAAAAGTCTTGGCAAATAGTTACTACTAAAACTTAACGTCTATAAAAAACTAAAAAACTAAACTAATCCGTAATTTCTACAATTTAGGAGCGGGATTTTGCATCATTCAACTGTAGTTATAAAATACATGTTCATCTTACAATTTGTCTTGATTTGTAATTTCATCAGTCTAATCTACTGGTTTTAGACCACTGAAAGCAAACATCACAAAAAAATCTTAGCACTCGACCTGAATGATTGTAACAAAAATATACGAAATGCCTTTAAAATACCACTTGCACTAAGCTGACACTAACTTTTCAGGATCATTTACGAAAGTCAATGCAAAAGTGAAGGCCGTCAGGTTAAGGGAAACTAATTAATCAGGTAAGGGAAATTAATTAATTCTCTCTCTCTCTCTCTCTCTCTCTCTCTCTCCTCTCTCTCTCTCTCTCTCTCTCTCTGTGTACACATTGATGGTTACACAGAAATGCATAGCTTATTATACGTCGATCATAAAAAAAGGACGTGCAAGAATCGAAATTCAAAGAAGCATTAATCGATAACCTTTTATGGCATCTGCCTTTGGTTACCCCGTCATAGGAAACAATGGTTCTGCATCAAAGAACATTCAGAATGGCGTATAGGGGTCTACACTTAGGTTACTATGAAAAATTTACTTATCCGGATAATGAGTTATCACAATATACAAAAACCTGAGATTCTTCTGGGCTCTGATAAAAGAGGCAGGAAAATTAAAAGTAAATTAAACTCAAAACAGCTTCAAGGTTGAGACAACAATTGGCAGACCGGGGCAAACGGATAAGGGCCATTGAAGACTAATCTGCATTAATTATCCAAACTGCGCAGTTTGGTATATTGCAAGGAATGAGTTGTTGAGTTACCATTGTCTAGAGAACTTGACATATAACGCGGCATGGAAGATGCCCTCTTAACGAGAGAGAGAGAATGGAAGGAAGCGAGAGAGAGAATGGAAGAAAGGAGAGATTTGGGGGGGGGGGGGGTGAGTGGAAGAAAATTGCTAAAACTTTTCAAGTTATGCATGTTTTAACTTAGATTGAATTATTTCTTAGATTTAAAAAGAAGGAATACTCATTACTCTTTTAGGACAATTTTTTTTTATGAAAGAATATCGTGTATAATGCGGCCTATATCGAAACTGCAAAATACAAATACTGCAACTACCTTTTGCGTATTCCTAAACATACGAATCCAGCAAAAGACTCTAGACACATGGAAATAAAAATATTTTTATCTCCGTTGCTTATTTAGGTTTGTGACTGATCTACTATGTAACAGAACACCACAGTGGCGAGTTAAACTGCTGAAATATACTACACATCACTAACGCATCGATTCTTAGTGGACATGCAGAAAATTTAAGTAAAACCTGCACAACGCCTACTAATTCCTACAAGTTTAAGCTTCTTCACAAATAACGAGCTATTGAGTACTGACGCACCTCGAATTTTCTAAGCTTATTTTCCAGTTATTTTTCCCAGCTATCTACTTGCCTCTTCCCTAATAATGCGATAATCAAATTTCCAAAACAATACGTATGCATATTATATACAATATGCAGGCAATGTCAACCAGAATATGAGCGCATTTAATTGAATAAGTTAATGATAACTCAAGTCATAAAAAGAGATTGAGGTTTCCACCATGTTTTCAGTTCAAGGACTTAGGTATAATGGTGACTTCGCTGATATTTTAACCGCTTTCGTGACTTTATGGTCACGCTAACGTCCCTTCCACCGTCTGATCAAGATAAGAGTGGTTGACAGAGTGTAATTGCACATAAGCTTAATAATGTATCAAAATTACAAGGACTAAAAATCCGTACCCGAAAATCCTCAAGGATACTTTTATTAATAGGCTAATCCAAGTGGATGCCTAAACTTTTCATCACGGGGGAACTAATACGGCGCCTCTGGGAAGTTTGCGATATTGTTTTCTGTAATTGCTTTTAAAAATAAAAAAATTATGTTGAGACTTCGGGAGACAGACCAGACCAGAAAAGCTACAAATTTCCTTAAACACACTACATCAATAAATAAAGAAATTTACGCAAAAAAAAACAACATCTATCCTTGACAACTTTTGTTTTAAATGACGCTATTTATACATTATATTTTACGTAGGCGGGGTAGGAGAAAAACCTGAATTATCAGGTCGAGCGGTAGTTAAAAGTAATGACATTCTGCAAAATATTTCCGTGTTTTACTTCTAAACTTTGTGTCTTCGGAAAACTGCGGAATAGCCTGGAATCAGTTAGTATTTGATTCTTTTTTAACCCAAATTTAGAGCCCTGCTGAATTAAACCAAACATTGAAAAATTCGGAGAAATTGGACGCTGTTAATATCATCCTAGTAAATAAACGATACACATGAGCAGCAGCAGCAGTACAAAAGGTATTTAACAATTCACCGAAGTACGATCCGATAACAGGAAATATTTGCGGTATAAAAAGGATATAAGAAGCTTGCCTGTAATTACTAAACTAAAATTCTGTTAATATTTCCAAATTAAAGATTGCAAGAGAAAAAGAATGGCAGAATTTATGAGACTGGTTAGAAAGAATTAAAAACAAATGGAACACTCACCAGCATCTCACTCGGGTACGAAAGTTGTCCTTGGAACCTGTAGAACATGAAAGTCAAAATGAGTAACATATGTGATACGAATTTTACGTTGTTCTGTTCACATTCAGTCATACATTACAACAAAATCAACAACCACAGAGCAGGAATGGGGATAATCTAATTTCTCTATTGATTAAATTGTGAAAGAAATCCTAAACATTTTAGTAAAAACAAGAGGGGCCTGTTGTACATAAGTATATTAAGTTACAGAGTACTACAAATATCTTTATCTTATCCTTAACTTTTACGCATAATATAATGCCACTGCCATCCATCAGCCACATGTACTAAATACTGTACTAAAACTCTTTAAGGAACAAATTCATTCATTAATGTCGACCATCGTCAAATTTAAACTAGCAATAAGACAGGAAAGCTAATGCCCTTCTGTATCCAGACAAAATAAAATTACGAAGGCATGGGCATAAAGGCATATGGTGAATTGTAGGAACATAAATATATGTCTGTTACTCGGCCAAGAAATTCTGTACACTCATGCCACTTTCGAGCCCAGATAACAGAATAACTTTTTCACAGGGATAATTAAAGGCTTTGCCAAACCTTGCAGGAACCTAAGGTGTTGGTTGGAATGGGCAAGAGTCATGAGAACGTAACTAGGGAATTAAAATATACTGTCCATTAAGAGTTCACAAGCAATAAAGTTCATGAAACCAACGAAAATAGCAAAATCAACCGACTTCAGAAAGCAAAATAAACTTGAGCTTCTGCTTGGTGTTAAAAATAAGGACAACTGAAGCATGCAAAATGACCAGGGCAGATTCATTAATATGCAACCCTTAGACACCTTTACTTTTTAATCTTATGGTAGTGTTCGAATCATGACTGTGTTGGGCAATAAATGAAGTATAATAAAAATGCTTATTAGGAAAGACTGAATAGCTGTATTCACTGTAATACAGTATAGGGTAAAACATCACAGCAGCCAAGCAGGCCACCTACAATCAACACCTAGCCACCCTCCGAAAAAGTACATTATAACGCGTCCTGACACCCGAGATGGGCATCAGTCGCGACTTGTTGTTGGTGAGAAACTGAGCTAAAGACCTCTACTCTCCTTTCGAGTAAGTATTTTCTCCAAAGTTAGAAATTAAGGCCAAATTTTATGATTTAAACAGAGGGTACTGAAAATGGCGCCCACGGCAGTGGAAATCTCACCAAAACGCTTTAGAAATTTTACTTACAACTAAAAATGTTTCGAAGATTGACGCCATCTCGATGTTTACGGAGTCGCTTGTGTCAACAACTTTCCATTTCCTGTGATAAAATCCGCACACCACTTGTACCCACAGACGCTGGAGCACTTTTATCACAACAATCGAAACACAATTTCTCACCAACAACAAGCCAGGAGTAAACAGCTGTTTTGGTAGATGACGAGAAGCGTGCTCTTAGCTAATTTTTAAATAAGTAGTAAAACATCAATATTTTACATATTTATGATGATTAATTTGAAAATATTCGTTATTGAAAAAGTAACTCGACTCTGACTCAAATTTAAGTAATTATTTTTCTGAATTAGAACGTTCTTTTAAGTTCTGTATTATGACGTCACGACATCTTGACTTTCGTACCTATTGTAAATAATTGCTATACTCAACTGTCATTGCAGAACAGTTTACCAGTTATTCATGCAGATTGTTATCAGCTATACATGTAATTGTTATAATCGTAATGCGCATATATATCTTTATTATTTACTTTTTGGATATATGAAGATGTTTTACTGCTGGATTATCGCCGTAGTGTGACGCAATCGTTTTCGGTCCATGGGCCTCTGTCTGTTTTCGCACCATAAGAAATTATGGGGCCGAATTTGCAATGACCAGAAAGTCGTTAAAAGAGGAAAGTTAGCATTGAGGGGCATATGTTTTGACTGAGAAAAATACAAATTTATTCAATAGCTAGCTTGTAAAAAATACTTGGTTATAAAAAAACTTGATTGACAACTAAGCAGCATGTCTACTATGGGTTTCAGAGACAGTGCAAGCACGTTTTTGGGCAATACCTATTTCTGTAACGAACACTCTTAACAGAACGAGATTTTGCTATAGTGCATTACACCCAGTGCCGTAATTTATAAGGGTTATCGTGAATCACTAATCGTAAAGAATAACGACACTTGTCCTTGTACCAAGAGACAAAAACCCCATTATGCAGAAATGGATACGAACACGCGTATAAAGCTCCACCTACCCTCCCCCCCCCCCCTCCACCGCCATCCCTTTTCTTCTTCGTTCCTCCGCCTTCCTTTCTCTCTCTCTCTCTCTCTCTCTCTCTGTTGCCATTCGGTATGTGTTGACCCTCCAAACTGGGTATAAGACTACACACAAAACGTTGAAATTGGTGAAATTAGGCTATGTATTGGAAGTATATATACATAAATATTAAAGCAATTTTATCATTATTGCATTACTATGACAACTAGAATTCATGGAAAACAGTTTATAAACCTGTTAAGCGTCACCCACGTAATACGTTTACCGCGATCTACTCGGTAGCGCCTTCAACGGGATATTACGTTCAAGACTTTAACTGTGCTTGTCAAGCCGTCAGCCCCGTAATAATACGTTTACTCGTATAGAAAGTGTAGGAACATCATTTGGTAACACTCTCAGCACATGGGAAACTTATTTCCAGCCTGGCAACTCTTTCCTGGTGGTCGCTTATGCTAGAAAACTGCCTGTCCCTGTTGGTTTTCTTTCAAATACGCTTCGGGCGTTTATCGAGACAAATTGGATTTCGCGTCTTTCACAATGAATGTCCCAAAGAGGAGGCATTATCTTCAGGTGAGATCAATCAATACTAGATGAGGAGTGTATATTGATAACCTATTTGATGATGAGAGCTCTAGTTCTGAATCCTCCAGTGATGATACAAACTTTTCTTCCAATTGCGGGAGTGAAGATGACTTTTCTTTGCCGAGTGACTGGACTCCGAGAGAGAGAGAGAGAGAGAGAGAGAGAGAGAGAGAGAGAGAGAGAGAGAGAGAGAGAGAGAGAGAGAGAGAGAATTTCCTACAGTTAATTACAGTATGAATAACAAGCATAAAAATCAATATTTAACTTTGAAAACTATCATCAGTGCTATGATCGCTGATTACAAAAAAAGCGTGACGGTACGTTAGCAGCGAGCTCATCAGGGGCGGACGACTTACAGGATAATAATGGAAACGGCGTATGTGTGAAGCCTCCACTAATGTGGCAACGATGATTTTGCCATTCTTAGCATGCAAACATTAAAGCATGCAAACATTAAAGGTTACATTTATTTCTGGCATACGATTATTAAAGAAATTCAAAATACTAATAAAGACTGAAATCAATGAAAAGTGCTAGCAAAAAAAAAAAAGCAAAAAAAAAAAAAAAAAAAACGTAGTCGTTCCTCTGCACTTTTCCGTATTCGTTCCTCTATGGTTTTCGGCAGCCAGATGTACGAAAACGTTAGAAACATTTGATTTTATCTACTTTAAAAATATCTGTAATTTTTCGGGGTAATTGGTTGCAAAAAAGGGAAATATACATCAAAATTTTTAAATAACAAAGTAAATTTAAACTAAATAACGAGTAAAGTAAACAGTTTAGGGAATAAAACTTTGCAGTTTCGTCGTCTGTCGTCGTCTGCTGTTCTAAATTGTGTTTATGGCGCGCGCGCTTAGAAACCAGGAACAGCAACGGGTTTAAAGTGCAATGTGGAGTGAACTGAGACCAAAATGTGTATAATAACAATCAAATAAGCACTCTGGAGTTTCAGTGATGGCAGTAAGGATAAAAACCGCGATTACAAGGTAAGAATGAATTTCAGTTCCAACCATAACCCCGGAATAACAAGTTTCATACTTTCACTAATATAGGCAACAAAATGTTTTATTGTGCTGATTACAACTGCAATCTTGAGTAAGATCAATAAACGTTACATACATACGCTAACATTGTTCAAATGAGTGCTGGGAAGGCTGGGGAAAGATGGTGGCCGTCACTGATGAGAACAGTCCATGCAAAACGTAGCCGCATATTGGATTTCAAAACTGCCTTGAAAACATATTTTTACGAAGAGCTCACATGCTTATTTTAGTTCGTATGGGGCTTTCATATATCACAATATGTTGACGAAACTTCAGTCTTTTAAATGGTATGCTTAGAGTTGCAATTGTATTCATGTTTCACCAATTAAATATCGAGTGAATAAGACCCGTCTACCGTGATGAGGGTTGGCCTGTCGTGATGTTCTACCCTATATTGTATATATTTGTCTATTAAAAAGACAAGAGGAGAAGACTATCAGCAAATGGTAAAAACAACTGGACCAAGTTGAAGACACCAACTGGAAAAGTCGAATCGTTAAACGGAAGGGCCAATAGTTATTTCCTCTAGAGGCCAACTTAGCTATCACCCTGCGGTTCCCATCCCACCCTTTGTCTTCCTCCTGGCCTGATCCTGGACTTTCCCAATGCCGTAAGCGCCTAGACAAGTCTCACAAAAAACCCAAGTGGAGACTGCAAAAGTTCTTGCCACCCTCAGAAAAGATGTACCACCCAGGATCGACGTCAAAATCTGGTGATGTTTTCGCAAAGAGAATGTACACCAGAGCCGCCTAGGTGCTTCAGGTGTCAAGATGTAAGGCCACCACAAAGACAGCGGCAAGGCAAAGTTAGTGCTTGGGGTTACAGCAGGAACTACGCCATGCCTCCCAAATTTAAGAATAGTAAACGTTCCGATTTTTAAATGATCGCATTTCCTAGGAGATAATACATTACAGACTACAAAAACTACCCCACCACCCAAAGACTTCATTCATCCTTAATTCAACCACTGGCACCTGCACAACCAATGAAGCTCCAGTCATACTTCATGAAACTGCACAATCGACGGCGTCTTCACCACCGCTGAGGGTGAAAATAGATACAAAACTTCCTCCTTCCTGATTTGTTCAGAAAACCCTATCCGAGCCTCAGAAGGTTAATCAGGTCGCAAGAGATTTTCTATCCAATGCAAGCTTCATTGGGGAGAGTCTTACGACGCTCAAAACGCAGGTATCAATATAAGACTTAAGTCTCTCTCCCCCCAAATGGTTTTTTTTTCCCCTGTCCTTTCTAGTCTTATATAAAACCAAGAAACCATTGATTAATGAATTGCTTTGAAAATATGGTCCTAAGATTTGTTTTCCCATAAGTACTGTTTTGTATTTTGATCTATCATCTTTTTATTTGCCTTCCAGGTCATCTCTTGCTTATCAGGACTCGCTGCCGTAAACTTCCCAATAACAATCCTCCTCAAGACAGAGGATGTGAACAGAGACCTAAAGGCAAATATATGGTAAAACATCTAATCATTAAACGAGATAAGCACAGGAAAATCTACTCTTTACAAGCAAATAAAATTACTTTTAACAACCAATCAGCACTAAAATACAAAGGCTGGATTTGCACACATTAAAAATTCACATTCAATCCACTAATGCTTCAGGAATTTAAGCCAAATTTTAGATATTGATATTATGAAAGGCAGAGAAAAACTAAATATATTGTCTGCAAGGTTGATTTGAATCACTAAACAATATACTTTCAAAACCCTTCAGACTTCCGCACTCTTTCAGGCAATCAAAACTAATAACTCTTTGGCTATTTCGTGGAAACACTTATCAGTGACAAACTTATTACACTAAGCGAGCATCGGACGACGGTTTATTAACAAAGAAACATTGCACTCCTTAACCGAGATCAATCAATTTATGGAATTACTCCAAATTTAACTAATTTCCATTAGTTAAAGAACAACAAAACTATACGGAATACTGTAGAAGAGAAAGGGAAGTGATAGTAGTACACAATCATCCAGCACAATACCTGCATCATGTGCCCCCATACAAAGTGAACTGAACGTGACCATCTGTAACACCAAAACAAGAGAGTTGACAAGGGAAAATGAAGTCACTACCATAAAACTGAAACACTCTACATAAATGCAAAGAAATTCTCTTATGATAACACTTTTCCCAGCATACAAAACCTTACACCAGCATTAATATTATGGACAACAAAAATGAAGATTCGACAAATCCCTCTGATTGCAGACCATCCTGTTTACTGGTAATGTGTCAAGAAATGAGAAAATATAGCTTGTCGCACCAAGTATGGAGGCAAGTTAATATTTGGCAGCATAAAACAACATATGCACAAGAAAACACGCAACAGTAGACCACTAACGGTCCAGGTACATAAGGTCAGATGACGCGCAGGCTACCTGGCTCGCAAAGAAAGAGTGAAAGAGTTTTGTTGTTGATATATAGGGTTTGGAACAGTAATTTCTTAAAATAAACACCTACAAAGTCTTTGCTTGACCCCAGGGCAATATCACCGACCGATTGACTTGCATTTAAGTCCCTCAGATTGTATCAACTGTCTTTGTTGTACATCAGAATTTGAAGTAGACGTTTCGGTTATACCTACAGTGCGACTTTGGACGTATCTAGAAAACAATTTTCAAGGTTTGTGGTACACGACTGTGACGCAATAATCATGTAAGTAACTGTGCGGTTTATGGTTGTTAACATAACAGAATTTTGCACCAACTAGTTGCTCTAACAGCGATAAAACCAACTTAGAGAGCATGAAAATAACGCTTTCAGATCAGCTGAGTTGGTGTCGATGAATACATCAAGCAAATTAAAATCCTATAAAGGGCGTGACCTTGCTTTAGAAATTTGCATAACCAGCAACTTAGTTAAAAATCTAAGACTTGGATCTATAGTTTGAGAACGAGAATACAGAAACCACTCCAGAGGATATGCCTAGTTTGTCAGCTGATCCAAATAATTCGAAGTCAATATCTGGTGTAATTGAAGAAGCATCTTGGCGATATATATAGTGGCTACATTGTAAAATACAAAATATTCAGTGCGGTGTCCTCATTCATGTCCAAAAGGCGACTGACAACAATCAAAGTGATCAAAGTTTCTGGGTCAATAAAAATGAAGAGAGTCAACTCTATATATGCCGTCTGAAAATTTTCTCTTACAATTAAGCTTTATGAGAGGATGTATTCAAAGCCATTCATGGGGAAAAGTCTTAAGAGGGGAAAACATTGGATAAAAATGCTTGCTTGTGAATGAAATCAACAGGTGTTGAGGTCCCAAAAGAAGTACTTCATCTTTTGCAGAAAATAAGTTTTTTTTAGGATGAGGTACCTAAACAAGAAAAATGAGATGGATAACATTTAAATTTGTGATAAAATATTTCACAAAATTTATCTTTTAAACTTGTTTATGAATTATATGTTCCTAGTGATTAAAAATGATATTGTTAAGATACAATAAAGTTTTATACATACTTACCTGGCAGATATATACTTAGCTATAGACTCCGTCGTCCCGACAGAATTCAAAAACTCGCGGCACACGCTACCGGTAGGTCAGGTGATCTACCATTCCCGCCGCTGGGTGGCGGAATCCCAACACCATTCCCGTTTTCTGAGCCAGATTTTCTCTTACACCTGTCTCCTGAGGGGAGGCTGGGTGGGCCCTTAATCGTATAATATCTGCCAGGTAAGTATGTATAAAACTTTATTGTATCTTAACAATATCATTTTTTGTTTTATACCATGCGACTTTACCCGGGGGGCAGATATATACTTAGCTGATTGACACCCTTGGTGGTGGAGGGCAAGAGACAGCTATATATATATAAACAAAATTCTAATAACGGGGGAAACAACAATTGTTGTAGGATATCAATCCTTGGTTCTTACCTGTTTGGGCTGAAGACTTCATGATAACTGTCATTTAGTCTGCCTGCCTCAAGAGCTTCAGTGAGGTAAACCACCTATGACCGAACAGCCCTTCTGGATCATGTCAATGGGGGCTAGCCCGCTTACGCGACAGAACCTGCATGGATCGTACCAATGGGGCTTACCCGCTTACATGGCAGAGCCTGGAACCTGTATCTTTATTCAATGGGGGCTAGCCCTCTTACATGACAGAGCTTTAGGCTTTACATAATGCACAACGAGGAGACCAAAAGTTAATCCCGACCAAACCTGACCTCTCTAACCATGTTAAATCTAAGAACTGAAAAGGGTTCTTCCTATACCCTCTTTCAGTCAACCATAAAAACCAAACACCATAATGTTAAAATTACATAACCTAACTAATTAGGATTAACCTCAGCTCCTCCTCCCAGCACTAAATCCGCGGACACATATGCTCCCAGTGAAAAAGCACTTCTCATAAGTAACTCTCACATCCTTTAGATAGTGAGAGGCGAACACTGAGTTACACTTCCAATACGTGGATTTAATTAGATTTTGAAGGGACCACGTTTTTATGAAAAGCCATTGAGGTTGCTATGGCCCTCACTTCGTGTGCTTTTACCCTGAGGAGTTTAAATTGTTCTTCACCACATTTAAGATGCGCTTCCTTAATAACGTCTTTTATGAAAAACGTAAGGCGTTTTTTCGATATTGGTCTTGTAGGATCTTTGACCGAACACCAAAGACTTTCCTGCGTACCTCCCAAAAGAGACTTTCTTTGTAGATATTTTAGCGCTCTTACTGGACAAAGGGTCTTTTCCTTTTCTTCCCCCGTAAGAGAAGAGTGTGCCTTCACTTCGAAGCTTCTAGGCCACGGTTTTGATGGGTTTTCGTTCTGGCTAAGAAGAGAGGCTTAAAAGAGCAAATTGCAGCCTCCTTCTTAAACCCCACTCTGCCCTCTAACGCTTGAAGTTCACTCACCCTTTTTGCCGTGGCTAAGGCGAACAGGAATAGAGATTTCCTCGTCAAATCCCTAAAAGAACAATTATTGGAAGGTACGAATCTTTCAGACATCAAGTAATGCAGCACTATATCCAAGTTCCAACTGGGATTTTTATTAATCTGACTTTTTGAGGTCTCGAAAGACCTAATAAGGTCATGTAGATCCTTATTGTCCGACACCTCCAGACCCCTATGCCTAAACACCGAGGCCAGCATACTTCTATACCCCTTGATCGTAGATACCGCTAGGCCACACTTTCTCTCAGGTAAAGAAGAAAATTTGCAATGTGGCGGTTATAGAGGTACTGGAAGAGGATAGCTCCATGCGTCCTGCACCATCTTCTAAACACTTCCCACTTCGACTGGTACACCCGTAATGTGGATGGTCTCCTGGCTCTTAAGCGATGCTTTTGAAGCTTCGCGAGAAAACCCCCTCGCTCTAACGAGTCCTTCGATAGTCCTGAAGGCAGTCAGACTTAGAGCGGGGAGGTTTTGTGATACCTGTCGAAGTGTTGGGTTGTTTGAGAAGATCGCTCCTTAGTTGGGAGCGATCTGGGAAGATCCACTATCCACTCCCAGCAACTCTGTCACCCAATCTAGGGCTGGCCAAAAGGGGGCGATCAAAGTTAATTTCGTTCCCTCTGAGGAGGCAAACTTTCTTATGACTTCCCCTACCAGTTTGAAGGGGGGAAAAGCGTACCCGTCTATTCCCTTCCAGTCCATGAGGAGACCGTCTATCGCTATTGCTCTTGGATCCGCGATGGGGGAGCAATAATTCTCCAACCTCTTGTTCCAGTTGGTTGCGAACAAGTCCACGTTCGGCCTTCCCCATAACCCCCATAACTGATCGCACACTTGAGGGTGGAGAGTCCAATTCGGTGGGGAGCACTTGGTCTCTTCTGCTTAGCAGATCCGCTCGAACATTTCTCTCTCCCTGAATAAATCTCGTTAGAAGAGAGATCTGCTTCTCTTGCGCCCAAAGCAACAAACTCCCTCGCTGTCTCGTAAAAGGGAGAATGAATGAGTTCCCCCTTGCTTCCTGATATATGCTAGGGCTGTCGTGTTGTCTGAATTGACCTGAATGATCGATCCTAATATCTGTTCTTGAAAGTGCAAGAGAGCTAGGTGAATGGCTTTCAGTTCCTTTTTGTTTATGTGCCAGGACACCTGCGCTCCTTCCCAGGTTCCCGACACTTCTTGCGAATCCAACGTCGCTCCCCACCCTACGTCCGATGCGTCTGCAAACAACGCTCGGAGAGGGCTCTTTATATGCAAGGATATTCCTTGACCGAGTTTCTTCGGGTCTAACCACCACCGAAGATCTTGTTTGACCTTGTCCGTTATCCTGAATGACTCTTCGAGTTCCTGAGAACTTTGATCCCAGTTCTCCTTCAGATAATACTGAAGTGGTCTTAGGTGCAGTCTCCCTAGGGAAACGAACTGTTCCAACGAGGAAATGGTTCCAGCAAACTCATCCATTCCCTCGCGGAACAATGTTCTCCCCTAGAAATCCGACACTTTTGTAAGGCAGCGTTCTATTCTCTCTGTTGACGGAGACGCTAGAAAGCCCCGAGAATCCATCCGAATCCCCAGATAAACTATGTTCTGCTGGGGATCCACTGGGACTTCTCGAGGTTGACTAGGAGTCCCAATGACTGCGTCATCTTTAATGTTATCGAAAGGTCCTCCAGACACTGTTGCTTCGACTTTGCTCGTATAGCAGTCGTCCCAAATACATCGAAAATTCCTGAATCCCCTCTAAATGAGCCAATGAGCCACATTCCTTAGGATACCCGTGAAGACTTGCGGGGCCGTCGAAAGTCCGAAGCAAAGCGCTCGAAATTGAAACACTCTTCCCTGTGACATGAATCTTAGGTATTTCCTTGATGCCGGATGAATTGGCACATAAAAAAAAGAAAATATGCATCTTGAAGGTCCAGGGATAACCATCCAGTCCCCTGGACGAAGAGCAGAAAGTACCGAGGAAGAGGTCTCCATCGAGAACTTCTTCGTTGATCACAAAGACGTTCAGCGCACTTACGTCCAGAAACCGGCCCTCCACCTGCCCGAGGCTTTTGGTACCAGGAATAGACGGTTGTAGAAACCTGGTGAATGGAGATCTTGAACCGGTTCTATTGCCCTTTTCTGCAACATAAGTTCTACTGCTGCAGGAGAGCTTGACTCTTGACAGGATCGTTGTATCTCGCTGTTAACTCCCTTGGAGTTCTTGTTAAGGGAGGATATTCCCTGAAGGGGATGAGGTATCCTCTCTCGAGGATCGAGAGGGTCCAGCTGTCCGCCCCTCTCTTCGCCCAGACTCTGGCAAATTTCGACAGTCTGGCGCCTACTGCTATCTGGAGGACTTCTTCTTCATTTTGCCTTCCCGCAGGTCTCCTGGAAGGTCTTCCTCTGGTATCGGTCTTCTACCTCTAAAAGGGGTTCTTGATGAGGAAGAGGCCCTCCTCGAAAGGGCTGCTGAAGAGGTGCTTTATCCTTCTTTTGAAAAGGAACCGCCGGCTTGAACCTCTTTGCTGACTGTGTCAGTAAATCCTGTGTGGCTTTCCAGCTAAAGATTTTGCGACATCCCTCACCGTGTCCTGTGGGAAAAGGTGGTTCGAAAGCGGCGAATATAGCAAGGCCGACCTCTGTAGAGGAGATACTGACTTGGACAGGAAAGACCCATACACTGCTCTCTTTTTCAAAACTCCCGATCCAAAAAGAGCAGCCACTTCCACCGAACCGTCCATCACCGCTCTGTCCAGACACGATAACACACTCGATAATTCTTCATCGTGACAAATTCGGATCTTGGGCTCTCTTCGCAAGGGCTCCCAAAGCCCAGTCCATAAAATTAAATATATTCGAGCGTCCTAAAGAGTCCCTTTAGTAGATGGTCCAGTTCACACATCCCCCCCAAGTAGCTTTTTGCTGATAGTAGAGCGCGCCTCCTTGAGGAATCTACTAAGGAAGCGTAATCTGCGTCTGCCGATGATGGCAGTCCTAAGCCATAGGTTCCTGGGTATCGTACCATCTTCCAGGTTTACCCGTCAACTTTGAAGGGGGGCATGAAAAAAACAGTCTTGCCGCCTCTCTTTTATTCTAAGCCATTCTCCAAATCCTTTGAACGCTTTTTTCATACTAAGGGCTGGACGCATTTTTACAAAATGAGGATGCCTTTGGAGACTTCGTGCTCGATAGCAAAGATCCTGGTGAGGGCGGATCCGCTGGTTGCAGCTTATCTCCGAACTCCTGCAACAACAACAAGGACAATCTCTTATAATCAGAGACTACCACATCCACAGGTAATTCTTCATCCGAGACTTCTTCTAATTCTCCGGCTGCCGGGGATCCTTTCGGAGAAGAGCGGTTCTTAGTTGTCGAGGGACTTTCTGTCAACGAAGAAGAACGTCGTCCGTGTGACAATCCTTGCTACTGCAAGGCGCAATAGAGCTCTTAAACGCACGAGATCTTCTCTCAGGCACCTGTTTCCTACCAGGTGAGGGCTCCTACTCTCCGAAGAACTCATAAAGTGCGAAGGGGTCTTACTCTGACCTAAGCTCGTACAAGGCGCCTGGCGCCTACTCGACTCCTGACGCCTGCTCGACTCCTGGCGTCTGATAGACTCCTGGCGCCTACCCGACTCCTGAGCCGCTCGACTCCTGACGCCTGCTCGACTCCTGACGTTCCTGCTTGGATTTCCTGGCGCCTGCTTGACTCCTGGCGCTTGTCGTGACTCCTTGTAGGCTCTTGACGCCTCTCACAAGTACTCCTGGCGTCTGTTAGGCTCCATACGCCTGTAATATTCTTGGCGCCTACTAGGTTCTGTGTTTCTCACAAGCTCCTGCTTTTCTTAGGCTCTTGACGCCTATCCTGATCCTCAGAAGAGGAGTCCGACTCCTGACTTCTCCTAAGAGACGTAGCTGACCGCTTGCTCTGCGAGCGGCTACCGCTGGGAACTTTCTTCCTATAGATAGGAGAGGATCGTTTTAAAGGGGAGAACGAGAGAGTCTCTCCGGAGACGAGCGCCTGCTAGAGTGAGGAACTTCTCTCCTACCAGGAGAAGATAATTTTGATCTCTTCACTGGAAGGGAGGAGTCTTTCCTTCGAGACGAATCCTTATGTAGAGCGCCTACCAAGGAGGATATTTGCTCCTGTAGATTAAGCAGGAAAAGCTTTGTCGGATCTTGAGGCGCTGGAGACGGTCTTCTCGCCCTCTTACTAGTCGAAGGAAAATCCTCTGGAAATCGCTCTGGGCTTGAATCAAAAAAGCGTCTCCTTTCGGCGCTACCCACGATCTCTTCAGAGGACGAGACTTCGAAGCAGAGCTCCATCCACGCCTGGACGAGGAGGAGTCCGACGCAGAAAAAAACACTCTTCCAGGATGCCTTTTCTACGGCTATCCAAGGCAGCCTGGGTCGATACTTCAGGGTCTGCCGAAGGGACGCCTGATCGTTGGGGATGCTCCACATCCTCCCTGCGGCTTTTGACATTCCTCCTCCCTGGTCCTGGGAGTTTGGAAGCGGTCTAGGCCTAGGAGCAATGCGGAGCCGATCAGACGCCCCCTCCACTGCACTGGGGTCACTGTATTCACTGGCACTCTACCTTGTGTTACCATGGCTTTAAGCTGCTCCTGAAGCTCCTGATCGAGGATCTCATTTTTCATTTCTGAAAATGAATCCTTAGATTCAACACAGGGAGAAGGGGCTGAGGTATGGGAGAAACATCATCTAGTTTGTTAATCTCTGATTCAGGCTCAAAAGAACAAAGATCTACTCGAGCTTCTAGCTGACGCTTTCCTAGCTCTATCCTCTCTTTTCTTAATATAAGAAGCTAAATCCTTCCATCCTTGCTCCGAAAGCCCTTCACATTCAGCACAAGTTCTATCAACCGCACATTCAGAACCTCTACATTTACTACAAAGCGTATGAGGATCTACCTCTGCTTTAAACAACCTAGTTCTGCATTCTTCCCTTGCACAAACCCTAAACTTAGGTGTTACTTTAACTTCATCCATCTTAATAGAAAAAACCCAATCCAAGTCCTAATCCAGTCCAAAATAAGCGTATGCCAATCCCGAGAATAAACAAGAGTACTTCACCAAATAAGTCCACCAATTCTCGGCAAAAGAGCAGAATTCCAATCAGGAGAGACCAAACAACAGTTGTTGCCGGCCTCAGCGACAGAGAAAATCTGGCTCAGAAAACGGGAATGGTTGGGATTCCGCCACCCAGCGGCAGGGAATGGTAGATCACCTGACCTACCGGTAGCGTGTGCCGCGAGTTTTGAATTCTGTCGGGACGACGGAGTCTATAGCTAAGTATATATCTGCCGGGTAAGTCGCATGTATAAAATGTTTTTTTTTAATAAGGAACTATGTTTGACTACCCTTTTTGTGAAGAAACAATCAACAAAGGAAACTGGCACGGCAGAGGAAAATATGGGCAACGTTGACTCGTTCTTTCGCGTGACGTCATTACATGTCGGCAGACCCAAAGTGCATAATTTACTACACTTACTGACTACACCACTTTAATCCCTAATCTCTTCCCGTCAGTTTAAATTGCAGCAACTTTTATAGTTGGTTCATTATCAATTACCCCAAGCACAAATTTACTAAACCATCACGATAAAAAAAATTAAAAAATAATTGTATTACGGGGTTGTAAAATGATTTGGCTGGTGCTTCAAAGTGTGCTATATAAATGCAGATATTAATACAGTAGTTTCAAAGACAAACTACCCCTTGATATTCATACAATTATGGAGGTCCAGTGGGTAACCGAGGTGTTATGGAGGTGGCTAAACAAAACTAGCATAATAAAATTATACTCGCTTTGAAAACGTTCAATAACCTTATTAAATCTCAGAATTTGAACTTTCAATAATATCCTGGACAAGTTTTTAGTTCATCCCTGTATTCCTGTATGTTACCATCCAAAGCCAGGTTTCACTGTGGTCACCATAATTGTAAGGTATAAGGGGGCCGCGATATCTACAATACTATTTTGACGAGATTGTTATAAACACTATATTATATATATATATATATATACTATATATATATATATATATATATATATATATATATTGGTAGATATATGTAATACTTTTGCGTGGGGGATTTCTTAGGAAATTACAGTTTCCTTTAGTATTTGGGTTGCTTATTAAGAATTTAGTTGTTTTTGGGGGGTCGACTGTAATCCCCAGGGAGTAACTGGGAAATATGACGCCACAATCCCTAGTGGCTGTCGTATTCGTGGGACCGTTCCTTGCAGTCTGTGCGAAGTTATTGCCTAGAATTACCAAAATATTACTGGAAAACTAATCCAAGGAACGAACTTTTCTTTCAAGATATGCCTAATCCAAAACCCCACTTTATCGGTGAATTTTGAACAAAAGAATCTATAGGGTTTCAGCATTGATAAAGTACAGTACCTTTGTTACAGTACTTGTAACAAAAGACTGAAAATACGCTAGCCACAGGAACAAGAAGTCCGACTGGGAGGCCACTTGAATGTACATTGTCGAACCAAAGAACTTAAATGAATGATCGGATAGCAATATTTACTAGTTAAGATCTTGGAACATTAAATGTGTAACAATACTTCAATATGTTGTTTGTATTAAGCATATTTAGAGATCCATCGAAAACTATATTGGTAAGAAATATCTTTTGTGTCTATTCCGTGAACCAAATAACGGAAGGGGGAGTCCCATTAACATGAACAAGAATAAAGTTTGATCTCATTTGCCAACAATACCCTTTAAATGCCAAAGCAAAAGTATACTGTCAAGTGATACTCTAGTACAATTACGACGAAAAGACAAAATCTCCGTAAAAGTTTCAGAAGACAATACTGGGCCCCATAGCAACTTGATATTCAGTCACAATATCGCAAGTCTAGGGCCACCCATACAAGATTTCACTATTCCTCACAAAAGGGAAAATTGTAATAACTAATGGGCCCCTACCAAAGATGGCCACATGCTACTATCCAGTCACACGCAGGTCTTTTCAGTCACAAACAATACAAGGAAATCGTTTACATCAGTAATTTAGAGATATGATGCTGTTCAAATGTCTTCTTGGCTTTTGCCGCTATGGCCTTTCGGCAATCACATTTGTGCCCTGAACTAACAACATTTCACTCCGCAGTCATTAGTGCATTTGGAATTGTATACATAAATAAATGCTGCACTAATAAACCTTTAATCACGAAAATAACTCAACAATAGTAATAAAATAACCCGGCAATTATAATTGAGAAAACAAAGGCAAACTACCTTCACAGTTGTAGAAATCTCCAGAACCTTCTTTACAGCGGACACCACACCCACAAAGGCTTCACTACAGAGATTTCTGAATTCTGTGACGGTTTTCCTCTTGGCGGTCTATTTCAGTTTTTCTCTGACTTCTCTCATTGGTCAAGCCTCTGCGCTTCGGATGTCAGGAATGTAAGCTAACCTCCCATTGGCTGGACTTTTTCAATGAGATCTTCCATTCCTTACACAGACCCTCAACGGTTATTTTCAAATAATACATTATTTCGAATTAATCTGTGTTTCGAGAGTTAAATTAATTTAATATTTACATGGTAATGAACATAAAGCCGGAGAATAAATTGGAAGAAATAGCAAGAGATTTTTAAAATATTAGGAAAAAAAGCGGTAAGAATCTGAATTAACATCAAACCAAACGAGCGAACAAGATGATCAAGTCGTGTCGGACAGTGAAACAAATTTTATATCTTAAATGGAAAAATACCAGACCTAACAAACGAAATCAATTACTTAGTAAGGAACGAATATTTCAAACCGACCCTTAAAGCCAATCATGTACAAAGCAGGGTTGGCAATGGTTAAATCAAACTGATTTAATCAAGTGATTAAATAATTTTTTTTTATAAAAAATCATGATTTTATAATATTTGAAAGCAAACAAACTCCTGGAACAATATGGTTTGGAGATTAATAAAAACTTAAGCATAACTGTAATAAAACCATCTATTTATTTTGACATAAAAGAATTGCAAGTACATACTTTAGGCCAGAACTGGAGACCTAAAAGATAAATCAATAGAAATTCTGTCATAAAATACATTTTGAGGAAAAAAAAGGATTGAAAAAACCATCTAAACAATAAAAATAAATAGATAACTAAAAAGCAAATAAATAGCAAATCAAATAAATCACTGAATTTTATATTTTTTTATACAAAGAAATCACCAACCCTGGTACAAAGTTGTGTGACAATTTTCCACTACTTTTAAAAGGCTTTGTGAAACTAGGTTTGTCTATCCCTAGTGTTACCAAGAACCTCAGAATTCCATAGAGCATGGAGGATTCATCTATAAGTGTGTGAAACCATCAAACACATATTGCAACCTCAACTCATCCTTTAAACGCGCCAGTTTAAAGGATGGATGGAAACCTGCAATATATTGCCAGTTGCTTTTTAACCAACAATTTTTCAATCAACCTTAAAATCCCCTAAATAGCAAGTCTGTAATTTGGATGGGGAAAATCGAAGTTTCCATTCAAACTGGGTAAAATGCTGTCTATTTGACAGCTAATTGCGAATATCAATGAAAATTTGCAATATAGCGCAGTTTGCTTACAATAAGTTGCAAGCAATGCACAAAATCTCAAAAACAGGAGGGGCCTGAGGGTTGGGGGGGTTGTGAAGACTTTGCCTCTTAGTCGGTTAAGGTCCAACGTATTTGGAAGCTAATTATGACTATAAATACAGAATTGCTATATATTGCAATTCGATTGCTAGACGGAAAAGCTGCAAGCAAGGCAAAAATTGCGCAAATGGAGTCTATTTTCTCGCTTATCGGCGAATACAAAACAAAAGGGCATCATACCGCAATTTCCTTCCAATGCAGAAAATGTTTCGGTAAATCAAATCACAAAAATATAGCATGGCTGTTATTTTAGGATTTTTCGGGGTCGATCTGTCTTTCCTCATTCTGGATATAACGGAATATATTTTCATGCTTATCACGAATATGAATGCAAAATTGCAACAAATTTCAATCTGCTTGCAACAAGTCAATATTCTAAACAATTCGTTCGGTGATAAAAAAAAAAAAAAAACAAAAAAAAAACAGCAGCAAAGCTATACACCACTAATGTTTGGAAGGGCCACCCGGACTTCTTCAAACTGGCATAAAGCAGCCTATTAAGCCACGAATCACTAAAATGAAATAAAATTGGCAATTTATAGCAACTAACTTACACTGTAGCAGTGTTGCCAACGCAAGAATTGCCAAAACTACCAAGTTAATAGCCATGGCGTTCTTGAGATAGCTCCTTCAAACCGGAATAAGAGGGAATTTAAATTGAAAATGGGGATACTTAGTAATTTCAAGGACATCTCCAAGCAATGCAGGTATCGCCAAAACCAGACTTATTTGGGGTTTTGACTGATTTATGTTAATTACGCTCAAAAGCAAAGCACTGGAGCCCTCCTCTCTGCAGTCAGCGCTTTACACAGTGAAGAGACGGAGTTGGAGAGGTTTGGCAGCAGGATGGGAGAATAAAAGGCTGAAAGGGGGTTGCAGCTGGGGGCCGAAGGGGGCGCTGCAAACAGCCTCAGTAAGGCTTGCAGTGCACCACGCGGGTCCACTACTCTTTCATTAGGATAAGACTCCGCCGAAGGCAGAATTTTGAATATTTATCGAAAATGTTTATTGACATTCCCGAACAGTTTAATTAAGGTTCTGACTAAACACAGCCTAACGTATAATTGCTCAAAAGATATTTCCAAGAGAGTTATACACCTTATTTTTTTAGGTCTCTTTTATTTTGTGACAACTTATCTCAAAACTTCGCACGAGTCCCTAATCCCTTTTGACCTGGAACTAAAAGAAAACGTATATAATCTTACAGGTTAACTAAAGTAAAATTGCAACTTCCACGACAAGTTACTTAGCTCGATCATCCGAAGTTTTTTTCATTATATGTCGCCCTCGATGATTAAATATTAGGTACATTTTATCTTAGTAAAAACAAGTGTCATTAATGGCAGTTACATATTTGGTTCAATTTTACTATATGAAGAAGCACCTCCGCAGAAAAGGAAACAATTAGCTCTCTACCAATACAGATTAAAATCTACATCTCTTAGATGACAACACGAATGTGAATGAAATTTTGCAAGCTTGTAGCACAGCCATTTTATTTAGATTTATCGCCAGGAAAATTTTTTTGAACAGCACACTTATTTTAAACTATGAAAAAAAGGTGTCAGTTTTTTTTAAACGTAAATTTTATAACTTATGAATTGACATATGCTCACAATGTGGCAGTATTGCAGTCAACACAAGAATCGCCAAAATAGCCAGTCTGTATTATTATAATTTTATGTTGGGCAACTAAATCTTCTTTTAAACAGGGTATCATTGAGTCTGTTTGTCCTATCCAGAATAAGAAAAATTGCAACATATCTCAGTCTCCTTACAATATGGCAATGTTGCAAACAACACAAACCACGAAAATAGTTGGGTTATCGCCTTGGATTTAATCCTAGAATTTTGAACCAAACGTTTCTAACTTGGAGAAACACGAGGTCAGGCAAAAACTGAATCGACGTCGAAAGATGAAAGATACTTTCCATTATGCAACGTCAGGGGAAGGTCAAGATGGAAAAGGTACACGAGGAGAGAGAGAGAGAGAGAGAGAGAGAGAGGAGAGAGAGAGAGAGAGAGAGAGAGAGCGAGAGAGCAGTAATTGGTAGAATGCAGTTTTTTTATGTGAAGAACACACCACAGACTTGATATCATATTAATAAAATTAAAATGTCAACTACTACTATTACTACTACTACTACTACTACTACTACTACTACTACTAATAATAATAATAATAATAATTATAATAATAATAATAATAATAATAATAGTAATAATAATAATATAGTAGTAGCCATGATTCCCATGACAAAAGTACTACAGAAGATTGATGCCGGGTACAACTCAAGAAAAGAGGCAACAGAATCAACCATCTGATGTTCATGGACGACCATCAAGCTGTATGGTAAGAGCATCAAGGAAATAGATACCCTAATCCAGACAGTAAGGACTGTATCTGGGACATCAGATGGAGTTTGGAATACAAAAATGCGCCTTAGTAAACTTACAAAAAGGCAAAGTAACGAGAACTGAAGAGATAAAGCTACCAGATGGGAGCAACATCAAACACATAGATGAGGACAGGATACAAATACCTGGGAATAATGGAAGGAGGGGATATAAAACACCAAGAGATGAAGGACACGATCAAGAAGAATATATGCAGAGACTCAAGGCGATACTCAAGTCAAAACTCAACGCCGGAAATATGATAAAAGCCATAAACACATGGGCAGTGCCAGTAATCAGATACAGCGCAGGAATAGTGGAATGGACGAATGCAGAACTCCGCAGCATAGATCAGAAAACCAGGAAACATATGGCAATACACAAAGCACTACACCCAAGAGCAAATACGGACAGGACTATACATAACACGAAAGGAAGGGGGAGGGGAGGAGTACACTAAGTATAGAGTGACCTGCGTCAAAAAACACCGAGAACAGAGCACTGGGGCAATATCTGAAAACCAGTGAAGACGAGTGGCTAAAGAGTGCATGGGAAGAAGGACTAATAAAAGTAGACGAAGACCCAGAAATATACAGAGACAGTAGAATGACAGACAGAACAGAGGACTGGCACAACAAACCAATGCACGGACAATACATGAGACAAACTAAAGCAACTAGCCAGTGATGACACATGGCAATGGCTACAGAGGGGAGAGCTAAAGAAGGAAACTGAAGGAATGATAACAGCGGCACAAGATCAGGCCCTAAGAACTAGATATGTTTAAAGAACGATAGACGGAAATAACATCTCTCCATATGTAGGAAGTGCGATACGAAAAATGAAACCATAAACCACATAGCAAGCGAATGCCCGGCACTTGCACAGAACCAGTACAAAAAGAGGCATGATTCAGTGCAAAGCCACACCCTCCTCTGGAGCCTGTGCAAGAAACATCAGCTACCTTGCAGTAATAAGTGGTACGAGCACCAACCTGAGAGTGATAGGAAAACGATCAGGCAAAGATCCTCTGGGGACTATGGTATCAGAACGGATAGTAAGAAAAGTGATGGACTCCTAAGGAGGCAGGATGCAACCCGGAACCCCACACTATAAATACCACCCAGTCGAATTGAAGGACTGTGATAGAGCAAAAGAAAAGAAATAATAATAATAATAATTATGGCAAGAAACGACAAGAAACCTGAGTAGAAATAGATGGCAATTAGAAAGGAATTTACTATTTAAAGCCAATCATAATTAACAAGCTAAAAAGAAAACGTTCAATAAATTATGTGAAGACAGAACAAAAGAGAATGACCTATTCAGTAAAATTACTTTTATGCTGCTGTAAAAAGATTACAAATTTAATTACTTCAAAGAATGATGCACATGTATTATGCTTATCTATTATAGGAAAGAAAAAAGGTCAAATTGAATGTTAAAACACAGAAAAAAATATATTCTTGATTGATGCTGCTTTATATATAATGAAAATGACTCATAGGATAATCAGAAAATAGACAATAATAGCAAATGCGTCTTGCTATTGGATTTATATTGAATAGGAATCTATTTTCTGCTTTACGTGTCATAGCGATAAAGAAAGGTTTATAACAGGTTTGTGTGTGTGTGTGTGTGTGTGTGTGTGTGTGTGTGTGTGTGTGTGTGTGAGAGAGAGAGAGAGAGAGAGAGAGAGAGAGAGCTTTGCTCGTGTTTGAAGCATTTGCTGGAAACCAGATAAATTTAGCAACCACAGTCACGTCTCTTAAGGGAACGAATGGCGACAGATCTGATTTCCAATAAAAAACTCAGACAGAAAAATATAGGGAAATATCCCTGTTGAGAGACAGAGACAGGAAGACAGACAGATGGACAGACATACAGAAAAAGAAACTTAGGAACATCCATCAACAAATTAATAGAATGTGACATGAACTACGATGCCTTAATAGAATTTAAGATTTCCTCACTCGGGGGTTTTGGGGTTTTCCAGAGTGAAGACGTTTTCTGAGCTCCAAGGTTTTGGGCACTGATTTTATCTTTATCTAAATGTTTTCTTTATCGGTATTACCGCAGTCTTTTATTTTTTTATTTTTATGCGAAATGGGTCGTGCCTCTCTCTTGGAAATTAAACTAAAATGAAAAAGTAATATGTTTTAAAAAACATTTTGTTTTTTTCTTTCATGGCTTCTGAGTTATCGGAAATTTGACTTCTCAAAAACAGGAAAAAAATTCAATCTTCATTTTTCTAGATATTTCTTTGCAGAACGAAAAGACAGGAAGAAATTCTAGAGACCTACAGCTTTCGAGGAGGAGGGTTTTTCTGCATTGGTTCTTTGGCCCAAGTATCTATGAGTGTTCGGATAAACAGGGTCTGTCGAAACAGAATTCTCTGTTTGTGTGTGTGTGTGTGTGTGTGTGTGCGTGTGCGTGTGCGTGTTCGGCGTCAATAACCTATTACATTGGTAATACCAACGAACTTTGTAAATCGATTCACATTTTGTCTTCCTAAGTGACCATTTCCTTGGCTGACTGACTGTCTGGTCTGGGTCTTATCTGTCTGTCTCTAACGAGATAAAGTGTCCGTCACCACCTGTAAAGTTGGTCGCTTGGGCGGAAGCAGCACCTGAACACGCTCTTAACACTTGTCAGCCACTTTCACCTCAGTTTACAACTTAAGTTTTCTGTAACGTGAACAAAAAAATATATGATTGGAGGATTGAACTCTCCCCAGTAAAGGGTTGACAGCATGTAAATATAAACTTCTTGTACAAGTTTCACAACATTTTGTGTGACTTGTTAAGTGTTATGACAACCAGTCCGTCTTCTGTAACTGAAGCAGACGGAACACTTTTTTATATTTCTGCCTGTCTGTCTGTCTGTCACTTATAATCATCGTTACAAAAAGCATAAACTAGAAAAATCTTTCAGCATTCCAGACAAAACAACAGAAGTAACACAAATAAGCAATAAACATAACTAATGATTAAAAAAAACAAACTCTGATTAACCTACCCCCGACCTTCATTGTCCAAAGGACAAAAGGTCAGCTCACAAACAATCAACATTTCATTTCCTATTTTTTAACACAGCCATAAGCGAGGAATGTCTTTAACTGTCTGTGTCCATTGTTCTTTATTTCTCTTAGAACTTTCGCCTATCGCATTCTATCCTCCTCCTCCTCCTCCTCCTCCTCCTCCTCCTCCTCCTCCTCCTCTTTTTTTCATCACTTAAATTCACTCACAAACGCCCGAACTCATTGCCTTATATTACCATTTAGCATCCAGTCTGCAAAATTTTAAAAATATGTGTTTAGCCAATGCTTGGGTGCTTGGGGTTGGACTAGAAGGATATATAAATATATATAATATATATATATATATATATATATATATATATTATATATATATATATATATATGCATATGTATATATTGTGAAAAAGGAAAAAAACTGCATTAGTAAGAAATTACTACACTGAGAGTATTTGTATTTCAGCCAACCATTTGTTGTGCACATTTTTTTAGCCCCTTTCTTAATAGGTTTGTTGTAATTAATAGAATAATACTTAATTTACTCCTTGGAGAATTAGTATTTTGATTATAATATTGTCTTAATTCAAGAGATAATATTGACTTATAAATGAATCAAAAGACAATCATTATAGATTAAGTTATGCTGTGAATTCTTCTGATAAATAAAAAAAAACCTTTTTTTTAGTTTTCTGTGGAAAATAACAATTGAGATGACTCTGTCTGTCGCCTCAGATCTTGAAAACTACTGAGACTCGAGGGCTGCAAATCAATATGTCGATCATCCACCCTCCAATCATCAAATATACCAAATTGCAGCCCTCTAACCTCAGGAGCATTTACTTTATTTAAAGTTAGCCATAATCGTTCTTCTGGCAACGATATATGAAAGGCCAACATCAGGTCGTTGTTAAAGTTTAATGGGCCGCGGTTCATACAGCATTATACCGAGTCCACTGAAAGATAGATCTATTTTCGGTGGCCTTGATTATACGCTGTACAGAAAACTCGACTGCGCCAAAGAAACTTCGGCGCATTTTCTAATTGTTATGATATTGTCCTCGGCTGAGATTCGTTTCTCTCTCTCTCTCTCTCTCTCTCTCTCTCTCTCTCTCTCTCTCTCTCCTATTTTTTCAAATATAAAATCGTATCCAGGACGAGATGTATGAAATATAGGAATGAAAACTGAGCGCTGAGGGGAAGAAATATATTCACGTTTTTGTAACAATATCGCAGCCATTAACGCGAAGTATTATTCAAAAGCAAACGGCCTTTTGTTTGAGATCTATTACGAAAGAACAGGTTTGATTGAACTCTTTTGAAATAAAAGCAGGCGGAAGGTTTTAGCGCAGCCCTTTTTATTTGCAGCCAAGCTACAAAACGAAAGGGTTTACTGATGAAAATCGGACGAGTTGGATTGTCGAAATTATAAACGATTTCATACATTGCACTCTTTTGCTACACTTGTATTACATTTACTGGACCTTTGGAGATTTTTTCCTTGAATATTTCATGAAGATGAGTTATATTTCCCTCACAGAATATCGAAATAGCAACGTGACATTATTCCCAGGAGAACTTTTGGCTTAAAAATAAAAAATAAAATTGTTTCATTTTTCAGTTTTCGTTTAGAACTTTTGGATTAAAAATAAAAAATAAAATTGTTTCATTTTTCAGTTTTCGTTTCGAGGCGAAATTCATTCGTGCAGTATCGGTTCATTAATTTTGAACTGCGGTTACCGTCTGGCTTCGATAATAAAGTATCTGGACTCAAGTATCTTTCAACCAAAGATTCATGCTACGAAAATTATAAGCGAAAAGTCTAAATATTCGACGACAACAGGATAGAAGCGCAAATAATAATAATAATAATAATAATAATAATAAAATAATAATAATAATAATAATAATAATAATAATAATAATAATAATAATAATAGTAATGATAATGTGTTATAAAAAATCACAATTATATATTTGAAGTGTATTATTTTTTTTTTTTTTGTTTTTTTTTTTTTTTTTTTTTTTTTTTTTTTTTTTTTTTTTTTTTTTTTTTTTTTTTTTTTTTTTTTTTTTTTTTTTTTTTTTTTTTTTCTTTAATGTAATATGCTTTCCAACTATATAATTGTGGATTTTTTCATAACAGATTGTTCTTCACAAGACTATGAATTTCTTAACAATAATAATAATAACAAGAATGATAATAATAATAATAATAATGAAGGTTTTACCGCCCATGAAAATGACTTATGGATTTATTTTAGATATTGCTAAAAGAATGCTTATCCATTTTACGTCTTTTAGAAAATACATATTCATATTTTGAGACTAAACGAATATTACTTCCTCATTGATCCTTAACAGCCTTTCCGTCCTCTACAATATCATAAATTTAACTAAAATTTGATAAGTGCTTCTGATGTGCTTATTAGAGTGAGTGGCGACTTCAAGGTTTTTCTTGTCAAGAAAATTGCTAGCTTTCAGACAGTCGGTTCCATTCAGAAAGAGATCTAGAAGGAATTTCAGTTTCTGAGAAAACTGTTATCTGGATTAGCAAATATCTAGTACCTTTTTTTTTTTTAGTCTTTTTGTAACCTTATTAAGTAATATTTTCACTCAGAGAGAGAGAGAGAGAGAGAGAGAGAGATGAGAGAGGAGTATGAGAGAGAGAGACGAGAGAGAGAGAGAGAGAATCGTCAATGAATTTAGTGACATGTAACGGAACAGTGCAATATAAATTCAACAGCGTCCCAAGCTTATGCTCTGGACGTGAAGAATAAATCAAACCAAAATTTAAAAAACGTCGGTTACAGAAGAGCGAACCTGAATTGCCAATTTTTCATTCAGCTGAGGTTTTAAATAACAAATAAAAAACAAATTATTTCTGACAGTTCATATCTCACAATTTAACAAAACGATTGTTTGTTATGGTCAAGAGAATAATTCTGAGCCCGCGTGAAACAGAAGAACTTTTATTGCTTGTTCCAATCACTTACACATAGAAAAGTGTCTATGTTTTTAGATTTTTTTTTTTTTAAGAACGTGCGTGATATTCATCTGTAGCATGAAGATCTGTAAAATACTCTCAATGCAGTATTTTGCAAATATCAAAACATTTCCAAAATGCGGTTACGAAACAGGTGACCTACTCTACATCCAGCAAACACACAATGTAGGAGAGGCTTAATTCCCACATTTGCTGTCTAACCGAGATTACGACTAACATTAACCACGAGGGTAGTAATCAAGGTAGATATATGAACTATTTTACCTTCTGAATCTTAGTCTGTATTCTTTTTTGCAACAATCTGTATAAGAAAGAGAGATGGAGAGAGAGAGAGAGAGAGGAGAGCGAGAGAGAAAGAGAGAGAGAGAGAGAGAGAGGAGAGAGCGAGAGAGAAAATTCAGCTTACTGTAACGGTCTAACGTTATATAACGGCTCATTAACGCTGTGTTTATGTTGTTCGTAAATAAGGAGTTTCACTGAATTCTCACTTGATGGTTAAACAAATTTCATATTAATTACTACTTTGTGAATTGGTCTAATTCTTTCTGTATATGTTTTCACATAAAAAAATAAATAGCCAGATTAATGCAATATTCATGAACTATACGTAAATCATTATTTCTTCATCAAAAATGTCTAATCCTGAACCCCCAACTCTTATTGTTTAGAGAAAAAGTCAGATTACTTTTCATTCAAGTGAGTTTTTTTTTCTTACTGGTGCATAAATGGATTTTAAACAAGTAAAATGTTATGTACATCGTATAGTCAATGCCACCGAAAATTGCTATATGAACCGCGTCCCATGAAAAACGGCACGTTGGTGGCCTGTCCCATACCGTTACCAGACGCACGATCACAGGTAAATTTAACCCTAAATAAAATAAAAACTACTGAGACCGGAGGGTTGTAATTTGGTATGTTTGATGATTGGAGGGTGGATGATCAACATGCCAAGTTGCAGCCTTCTAACCTCAGTCGTTTTTAAGATCTGAGGGCGGATACAAAAAGTGCAGACGGACTGACAAAGCCATCTCAACAGAGGAAACTGAAATGGATTCATTTTTTTTTTAAAGAATGCTAGCTTCAGTTGCATTAATCAAAGAGAAAGCATCTTTGATTTATTTGATAAACAAAATCTATTTTCTACTGTATAGAATGAGAATAGATTCAGGTGAGGAGGTGGCACAAGTGAAGATTCCTAAGTAAAAATGAACTGAGGAGGATTATGTCAAAGCAATGCTTTTATGTCTGACATACACTACGTACTATATATCCTGCAAAAAAAAAAAAAAAAAAAAAAAGCTCGAATGACGCCATGCTCTAACGTTACATCGAAAACAATTTTGAAAAGCCGTTACGTTGACCTTTCCACTTGTCTGTCTTCCGGGAATTTAGATATAAAACGTCCACTTTTTTTGCTCTGAGTAAAGAGAGTTCGGTCTGTGAATGCTGAACAATATTAAAGGAATGAAAAGTTCATTAATAAATCGTATTTGGGGGAAACTCCGTATTGGAAGCAATCTAAGTTAAAAGCAGAACAGATTCGAACAATATCTTTCTCTGGGTTTTAATAATCGTAAGAAAAATATCATATAGAATTGCTTCAGTCCCCATCTAGACAGCTGTAAAACCTAAAATGCCATTTGCAGTTTCTGGTGTGAACACAGGTACCCGGGCTAAATTCACGAAATCCAGTTGTTCAAATATTTCATACATGCAATCATTACATCCTGATTTGAATTACAATCAACCCTTTGCTTTATTGTATTTGATTTAATAGGGATTACTACAAGTCTATTTTGAGATCATATTTTACGCACTAATGTATTTGACAAAATATAATGACTTGAGTATGCTAATTAGTTTTTTTAATTATATGAGTCACCAAAAACAGAGTATTGATATTTATAATTGCACGAGTAAAGGTTTTCATAAAAATTAAAATTTTTTCATGGAATTACGGTTTGTTAAATTTCACTAAAAATGGTCTGAAATTTTTTTATGCTCTATACCTAAATATGAAAAGGAGAATAATCCAGTTAAAATGATGTAGGAAGGAATTACGAGTAACTTTAAAATGACAGCCCGAAAAGAAACAACGAATACAAATAACGAATAGGCTATAGGTCAGTAATGGTAACTTCCTCTCGGTAAGAGAAGAGAAACCAAAGTGATAAAAGCGGCATGAAAAAATAAAGGGGTTTTATGGAAAGCATTTGGTCAATTTTAGTTAATCTAAAAACGAGGACGAGAAAAATGGATGTTTCCAAATCAATGAACTGCGCGATTTCCAAATGGACTTTTGAACCATAAAAAAGAAAAACGAAAAAGAAAAGTGACGACGGAAAAATTCGTCCCTTTGTTAAGTTTTCAACCATCGAGGTTTGACAATTAGTTCAATCTTATTATTTCACGGATCAGGAAATATTGGACGTTCGAGACTTATTACAGAAGCCTAAGTAAAATCTAACTTTTTCCTTATGAACTCAAGGCACTGTCGAGAGTTTCAGGTGAAGAAGCAATAAAGCGAAGAGGAAAAATTGTCTGGAAACTAATGAAACTGAAAAGGGAATCTCAGTCATATATTTGTTTTCATTATATACAGAGGAGGGTAAGATTTCCATATGGCATGATATTTCGATTCAGTTTTTCAAATGGAAATATATCACCACACACACACACACACACACACACACACACACACACACACACACACACACACACACACATATATATATATATATATATATATATATATATATATATATAATTTTTGCAGTAGAGAATACAGTTTTTCTGGTTATATTTTTATGTCTTTATCCAGACTCATCCTTGAACCTTGTGCAAACAATCAGCCCAACCAAAGTGTCTCCAT